>NC_053442.1:30187031-30487031 GCF_007990345.1 Gossypium hirsutum
TAAAACAATTACTGGAATAACCCCTGAAGGCAGAAATTGGTATCCAGCAAACAAAAAAGCTTTTTATTCATAAGGATATGAAGAGGATAGTAAGTTATCCGATTTCTGAAATCAAGCAAAGCCACTGAATCAGATTCATTTGCAAAATTAGACTCCAAACACTAACTCGGCAACAAAAGTAAATGTAAAATCCCCCTCAAAGAAAAAACTACAAGGGAGCAAACAAGTGTACTTCATGCTTAAGGAAATACCAAGTCGCACAAAAGAAAAAATTAAGTAATAAGAATCCAATGCATATGAAATATGCATCAAGATATACAAAACAGAAAGAAAAGGAGAATTCATTGGAGGATGAAACTTCCATAAAAATATCAAGGGCTTAAACACTCAACAACAAGATGGTCCGGATTATTAAGATGATTAAACCTCTTTCTCTTTTGACTTTTGGTGAAAACTAGAGATCACGAGTGTAATTATTTCCATTATAGATGTAAATGTAATGGCAATGCTTAATGCTTTAGCAGATTAAGGCCAGAGTATACAATAGTGGAAATGTTTGGTGAATAACAACAAATTGTTAATATCATAGTGTTCTTCACACTAAGAAAATTTGTTCAAACGCTCATGTTTTCAAGTTGCACAAACAACTGTCACATTTGATCCCAAGGAAAAAGGAAAACCAGAAACAGAAGAGAGAAAGAGAAAGATGCACGATGGAGGCAGCACTCAGTATCTCAAGCAGAAGTTTCAGATTCCGATAAAGGAAATTCAGGGGGAAAAAAAGCTTGAATACAATGCATGGCATCACTGAGAAATAGTAACACAAGACAAACCTAATCAAAGCATCCATGTTTGGATGAGTAATGGTACCAAACAAAATGATAGATATTCAACCCATTATCTCTAAAAACTCATGGTTTCTTATGGAAGAACAAAGAATATAGAAAGTCATCTCCTAGAGTTTACAGTTTTACTCTTTACCAATAGAAAGTCATTTCTTCATTTTTCAAGGGTTGCCAGTAAAAACCAGTTGTTATCATCTTTAACTTACTCTCATATGCATGCTAACCTTACAGGTCCTCATACAGACCATCTTAGTTCCGCCCTATAGATGCTTAAACAAAGCAATTTAGTTTTATTCCCACATTATAGACAACCCCTCTTTCAATTTTCTTTTAATCAATTACTTCTACTCAATGCTTTTATTTTCCTTCTACTTTTTTTTCTTCCATTTTTTTGAAGTTTTCAATTAGCAAACAAGCTTAATTTCAATAGAACCTTAGTAAAACATATATAATTCCACACCAAAAGGAACTAATAAAGTAAGAACACTGAATTAGAATAATCCCATTAAGGGAAGTAAAAGCAACCTTTGAATTCTTAACAATATTTAGCATTATTTAAGAATTTAGCTCACTGGTTTTTATCATTTAATTAGATACTAGTAAAATTAGCACCTAAGCTACAGCATTACTAATTAATATTTCAAATAAAAAAGAAAAGAAAAGCGTAACAACTCAGTGTTATCTCGTTCAACTAGACAAACTCGACGATAATAGTATTACAACATAAAAAGGATAAAAAGGCAAGAAAAATTTGGGAGTAGAGAGTTAAGAATCAAAGATTACGCTTCCCCCTGATCTTTCCCTTACCACCGGCGCGGCGCTTCTTTTTGGCGATCTTCAATTTCTTTTTGGACATCTTTCCTATTCTACCAATAGCTCTCAAGGAGGCCTTGGTCTTGTTTTCATCACAGTCAGCCATCTCCACCTCTGTCCAATGGCAGAAAACGAATGAATTACATATATAAACAGAAGGGAAAAAGAAAATCTGAAATTGAATCATATGTATATATATACCCATGGAGTTCAGATTGGTTGTTGCGGAACTGGGTGCGGTAACTTGTTCTTCGAGCTGCATAGAACCAGAGGGTGGGGAAGAGGCGGGCAGCTTAGGGGCAGCCAGGGCAGCCTCTATGGCAACCATCTTAGCTTCATCTTTCTTCTGATAGAAAGGTTCCACTATTTCCCTCCTTATGGCTCTCAGCCTCTTCTCTCTCTTCGATCTCATCGACTTTGCCATTTTCTTTTAGGATTTTCCCTTGTTCTTCTTAAACGTTAAGAAGAAAATATTGCTAGGGTTTCTGTTTCTTTCTATTACTCCAGAGTCTAGGGTTTTTGGCATTTATTTGTACGAGTCTCGGTTCAGGTTTGTTTGGTTGTAGGGCTGCCTTTATCCTATCCCGATTACAAATACGGTTTCCGGAAACGCACCGTTTCATATATTATTTATCCAATCAAAAGAATAATAGAGTTCATGAATCCTGATGTAGGCCCTACTCTAAAATAATATGACCTGTTCCAATTATATAGTACAAAAGGTTCAATTTTTGTTATTAGACCCTATACTTTGTGTAAATTGTAGATTTAGTACATGTACTTTAATTTGATTAATTTTAGTCCTTACCTTTTTGAGTTTTGAAATTTTAATCCTAACCCGATGGTAACAGTTAAATCTGTTTGGTTAAATTATGTCATTAGTCTTGTTTTAGGTGTAAAGTTATAGATTTAGGCCCCGTTCTCCATTGCGTTTTAGAAGGACTTCTGCAATAAAAAGTCCTTTTCTCTTAAAAGGAATGAAGAATGGCCTCCATTTTCTCAAAAAATTCACCATCTAAAACGTCATTTTCTCCAAATGAAGAGCTAAAAATTTCACCATCGAAAAAGCTTGAAGTGCTTTTGGCTGATAATTGACCAAATTAACCTGTCTTCTCCCCCCCCCCCAAAAAAAAAACGTTCTTTCCTCTACTGTGAAAGCTTTATGCCCATTTTTTTCACATTTTCACTGTGAAAGCTCTTTCCTGTTCTTTATTTCTCTTCCGCAGGTGAGTTTGTTTTCTTCTTCTTCTCTTTAATTATTAATTATGCTTTGTTTTTAGTTGCTTTTTAGTTCCTCTTCCGCAGGTAAGTAACTCTTCCAACAGAAAAAAAAAAGAGGGAAAATTCTGGCTTTTGTGTCTCTTTTGCTTTACTGCTTTGTGCCTCTACTGCTGCTTTGCTCTGCCTCTTTTGCTTTGGGCCTCTTTTGCTTTACCGCTTTGTAACTCTTCCAAACTATTTTGGTTGATAAAAATAGAAGAAATATAGACTAAATCAAATTTCGTATCCAAATTCCATATCGTTGCTGAATTCTCTGTATCTTTTGTATTTAAAAGTTTTGATGATGTTCTTTTTAATTGTTTCTAGGGTTTAGCTTTACGATAAGAAACATTACTAATTACTCGAATTCAAGCTCTCCAATCTATTGTTGATATTTCGATACTGAAAATTAATTATATAAATGATCATAAAATCACATTCGACGGTTGGATTTTGCAATGAATCTCCAAATATTTAACAATTATTGTTATTTTTGAATGAATGAAACGTACTTTCTTTCTTATGCACGAAAAATTGTTGTATTTTTTTGATTTTTTTTAAATTTTAGTAGGAAAAAAGTATGATTAATTCAGTTAAGTGATATTGTCATTAGACAGATAGCTTTTTGTAATTGCTTATCTAAATGTGTTTGTTTGTGTCTATATATATGTGCAGTGGTTTTAAAATGGAGAATGACATTCAAACCAGTAGAATTTTAATAGCTTTCTTTGGACTTAGGAAGTTATGCTTTGCGTTTCAAACATAATGAAAGATACCATGCCTGTGTTTCATTTTGGTTGAAGTTATCGTCGATTGTATGATTCTTAATTACCATCACTTATAACGGGAAAGCAGTTTCTGATGTAGGGTAGATTTGTAGAAGCCTTCCACTATGAGTGCTTGTCACCATCATTGAACTATTGTTATTATCCTAAAGTTTAGATTTAAACAAAATATGTTATGTGAAAGTGAGGCTATTTCATGTATTTGGTGGGTTTTTAGAGAATCATATCTCTTTACTCATATTTAGATATGTATTGGACGCAAGTAGGATATATTTCAGTTTCAGTTAAGTTGTGCTTTATACAATATTATTTGTAATTATACTTGTATAACTTCTTAAAAAAATATTGGCCACAAGTATTTCAAACCATTAAGGTCTCCCTGCTGATATTGTGCTTAAAAGTCTTGGCTAAATATTAGATAAATTCTGTAGCATTGAAGTTTTGTCCGTAGCAAATGACTCTAATCATAGATCAATGCATTTCAATTGTTGATGTCATAAACTGCATTCCTTTGTTTGATTTGGATCTAGAATATAATCTTGGGTTAATGCTAGGGATTTGCAGTATATGTTGATATACTTGAATACACTTTAATGATAAGCAAATGAGAACAAAATATTTAGTTAAACAAAATACATTGTATGAATGCAGGAAGCTATGCAAAGGAGAGTTCTTGCTTCTAAAACTGCAGCAGAGGCATTGGAGGAGGCCACCACTGCCGAGTCTCTTGTTAGGAATCTAAGGTTTGGATCCATTAAAATCTTGCAATATTAAGCATATAAATAAATGCAGCAAATAACTTGATGCATAGGCCTAAAAGGCTTATATTCTGTGCCTAATTTTATACTCCCAACCATATATGGTTCCAGCGTGTTTTCAGAACTTTCCTCTAACTCCAAGCCTGGGAACCCTTTGCCAACCATTGACCGATTTTTATCCATTTACGACGATGTCGTAAAGTACACTGGAATTGCTGAAACTGTTGCAGCTGGTTACAGATCCGGCATTGAAGAACACTCGAAATCATCTTCTCTATGGGTTGAAGCTGCAGTGACAACCGATCTTGAAATAGTCTCCCTTCTAACCCCTCAAAACAATGAATCTCTATCAGCTTTACAAATAAACCTGTCTCAGCATGCTTCACCCAAAAACCAACTCAAAACCAGTTCAATCCCACAGCTGCAGCAAAATAACAATGCTGCAATGCGGACTAGAGATGAAGGGATGAAAGAGACAATGCACTTTGCAATGAACTTGAAAGTTGAGATGCAAATGTGGTTTATTGGTTTCATCGAAGAGTCCTTGAAAGCATTAGTATTAGATTGTGGTTCCATTGCAGCGGTTTTATCACAATTGAAACGGGTCAATGATTGGTTAGACCGGGCGGTTTTGAAAGGGGATGAGGTATTGGTTCACATGGTTGAGAAATTGAAGAGGAAAATCTATGGGTTTGTTATGCAGCATGTGGGTAGCACCTTTGATAATTCCTCACATTTATCCTCATATTGAATATTATTAGTCTATTTATTTGTTTTAAGTTATTTGGTTTCTGAATAAAAAGTAATGCAAATAGCATGGTTTTGGTATATCAAAATTCATTTTGTCGGTGCTTTTTGAAATTTCGTTAGGTATTTGAATTTTTGGTTCGAGATATTCGAGTCTAGTGTTTTTAAATTTATTATTTTAAACTTTGGAATATTTTGAAGTATTTATTTAGATTTTTACAATTTTGGGTCATTATTATTTTCGAATTTGAGTTTCTTAAGGTGATTAATTTTTTATGGTTAAATTTGATCAAATTTATTATATTCTTGTCATAGGATCTTTCATCGAGCCACTAAACAACTATATTTAGTAATATCCAATGTATGCACAGACTGCATTAATAACATATAATGTGTATGCCTGGTAGTTTGCTATTTCGTTGGTTAGCCAACTGAAATGATAGCGTTGCTTATTTGCATTGCAGTTAGCTTTATAACTTTTATATGTAAATTTGAGAAAATTTAACTGGGCATATGAGAATATTATTGATTCAAGGCCAGTTCTTTATTGCTTTTGAGAAGTACTTTTGAGAAATTTGAGTGTTTGGCATTTCTGTGTGCTTTTGAAGAATAAAATGTCCATTTTAGACATGATATTATAAAGTAACAAATATGTATTTAAATAATGTTTAAATTAGTTAATATTATGATACTTTAGCAAAAATATAAAAAAATAATTTATTATAACTTATTGTTAATATTTTAATATATAATATTAATTTTAAATATTTTTAAGTAATTAATATTAATTATTTATAAAATTTAATTAGAATATATAAACTATATTTAAATATTTAAATATAAAAATTAAATATTTGTAATTAGATATTGACGCGATTGTATTATTATAAAATTTATTTTTTTATTTTTAATTAATGTTTTTAATACATTTGTATTATTTTATTTTAAAATGTATTTGAATATATAACTTGTATTATTTTAAAATAAACACTTCATAAAAATAGTTATAAATTATTTTAAAATTTTATTTTATTTAGTACTTAAATAAAGTGAAGATTCCATATAAATTTGTTTAAATGTTGTGATTCTCGTGTTCAATTTTATCTAAATTCTAGTGCATTATTTTCAATCAGTGTCCGTCAACAGAAATAAAAGAAATTGATTTGCAGTTCATGCATTTATCATGTGTTTTAACTAATTTTATATTTACGATTGAGAAAGTCCCAAATTCATCATGAAGACAATAAGCAATGTGAAAAAGGCAAAGTTTGGCTTCTGAAAGAGAAACACTGCATAATTCGCAACTCAACAGACCAGATCACAACGCCTGAAGATTTTTAAGACCTTGTAGTACATTTACTTACAATATCAACATTAGATTTAACGTCCCCTTCAATGAGCTGTATGGAGAATATTGTTTAGTGTGCGGTGTGATTGGACCGCACAAGCGCAATGCACGGACGTTAAGTTCAAGCAGCCGCTTATGACGAGGGAATGCCTTCCAGAGCAGGTGTGAAGAGCGGGGAACGTGTCACATAATGCCTGAACAGCTGAAGGAGTCAGTGCAGTCTTCATCTTCAAAGCATGCAATGTTTGCCTTCCGTTCTTGAAAGTGAAAATGGTAAACAAGCTTAGTTATTCAAAGACTGAACATCAACCTGCTTCAGAAGCTAAAAATGACAGTAAAAGTTTCTTGATATTGTAGTCCACTCTCATGCAAACTTCACATATGTTTTAAACTGGATTATAGGGAAGCCAATTTAAAGTCAATAAATAGATGGTATCCACATTTGAGAATACGAATGCATAATTTTAAATTGTGTCTACCGACAACCATTAGCACTAGGTGCTGCCACACTTCACTAGATATACGTGGAAGCAAAATGCCATGTCAAATTTCAAAGGGGGATGAATTAGGCTAGAGTGTTGGAATTTGAAATTGAAACAATATGTTGAATTTCAATGTCAAAGCAGTAAGTTATACTACACTGCAAATACCGAATATGAACCCGATGAAAGCAATACCTATTATTCGGACACAGCCACACAAGTCAAGGCATCTGAGATCAGGGCATCCATATGCTAGACTCATAACTCCTAGATCACCAATAGCCTATACCAATATTTCTGACTCAAGTAAGTCAATTTTCTAATCAGCAAGTAAATAATAGTATTGTTCATACCTGCAAAGCACAGTCAGTTGCAGCTTTAACGCATCCACAGAGATTTAATATTTTTAGTTTTCGACAAAATTTAGTCAAATATTCAACACCTTCATCACTGAATGATGTGTAGCCACTGATGTTAAGTTTTGTAAGATTACGGTAACCATGGGCCAAAGCATACAATAAGCGATCACCAACCTTGAAACTTTTACTGAGGTCCAGATCTTGCAGATCATGACAGAATTTCGCAATCGTCTCAACAGCAGTGTCCTCAAGCTGCGGATTTTCTTGGCGTAGTACGAGAGTTAGCAATTTGGTAAATTTAGGAGTAAAGGATAGAACCAAGTTGTTCATGTTCTTCCAGCACCTGCAGCAAGATACCACACAACCCAATTTTAACGAGGAAGTAAACTACCACAAATAAAATGACAAATCTAAATGCAGCCAAGCATAATATGAACAAGTTTCCAACCAATAAGGTAGATATAAGATATTTCAACATCTCTACATCAAACAAGCTTTAACCCTTACTACTAAGATTAAATGTTAAGCAAGTTAATAAGCATCAGGGGGGCACAAAAATACTACCATAACCACCAATATACATTGATAAATATATTTAAGAATTGATAAACCCGACTAGGAGAGTGTTTTCAAGTCATGCATTATTTTATCCTACCTATCAGAAACTAACGTACTAGGTGCTACAAACTTGGAGAACACTGAATACATCTTCCTAAATCAACCAAATACTTTCTTCAAGATTCATAAAAGGGAACAATGACAAATATATTATTTGTAAACTCGTATCATTTATGAAGGTTCAAAAATAAAAAGCATAGCCAAATGAATGGTACTTCAACAAAAAAATCATGCAAGTTTGCTGGTTAATTATAGTTAAAACAGAAAGTGACATGGGCAATTGTAAAGGCAATAATCAAGGGCTAACTGAAAATGGAACTTTATGAGGTTAACCCAGACATCCCAAGATGGGTAGGAAATGCAGATTCAATCAAAGGGAATTACATCTTAAATAAAAAGAAGATGAACCTTCGCTAGTCATAATTTCAGACAAAGAAAATGCAAAAACTAAATCAAATCGGCAAAACACGATCGTAATCTTAGACATAAATTATGCAAAAAATCGCCGAAAACATTGAAGAGCTAGGCAGGTCACGTTTGCATCTAAAAATATCCAACTCTAAGAGCTCAAATAATTGAAATCAATGAGCCGACCAAGAAAGGTCAACGGATAAAGAAGATGAGGAAAAAAAACGAAAGAAACATTTAAAGCGATAAAAATCATGAGCCAAAACAATCAATGAAATGAAATGAATTTTCAAGAAAAAAAGATCAAGCAGTTTCGTAAATTCATAAATAGGATACAAAAAGGTTTTACAAATTTAGGTTAGATTGTAGCGTTAGCAGCAGAATTGGGGAGCACAGGTTTTACAAATTGGGGAGCATCAAAAACAGCTGTGTATTTAAACAAACCAACGTACCTTCTCCTGGGTATCTTTTAAGCTTTTAAGCACTGGAGGGTTGCCTCAAAGCAGTAGCAGCTATCCTGAATGAGAAATCAAATTTCTGTTCTTTTCAGCCAAAAGCACGTTTGTGGGAGAAGACAGTTCCAAAGAACCAGCAGAGGAGGGGAAAGAAGGTTTGTGGGAGAAGACGACAGGTTAATTTGGTCAATTTTCAGCCAAAAGCACTTTAAGCTGAAGAAAAGGAGAAATTTTTAGCTTTTCATCTGGAGAGAAGTCCTTTTTTGATGGTGAAATTTTCTGAAGAAAAGGAGACTGTTCTTCATTCCTTTTAAGGGAAAAGGGCTTTTTCAGCCAAAAGTCCTTCTAAAACGTGCAGAAGAATAGTCGAGAAAGTGATGATGATGACGACGACGATGATGATGGTGATGATGACGGTGAATCAAACAATTCAAGTGGTTTTGAAATGGAATTAACAAGAGATGCTATAGCTTCTAGTTTAATGAATTCACTTAAAATTGTAAATGCTATTATAAAATTTTTAGTATTTATATTTGATATATAAATATTATCCCTTTTTAAAACTTTAATCTAAATATATGTAATATTTTAATTTGTCAGATTTATATTTTCTATGTTATGTTAATATCTAATATGAGTTATATATTCAAATTCATTTTAAAATAAAATAATACAAATGTGTTAAAAGCATTAATTAAAAATAAAAAATAATTTTTATAATAATACAATTGTGTCAATATCTAATTACAAATATCTAATTATTATATTTAAATATTTAAATATAAGTTATATATTCTAATTAAATTTAATAAATAATTAATATTAATTACTTAGAAATATTTAAAATTAATATTATATATTAAAATATTAACAATAAGTTATAATAAATTATTTTTTATATTTTTGTTAAAATATCATAATATTAATTAATTTAAACATTATTTAAATACATATTTGTTACTTTATAATATCATGTCTAAAATGAACATTTTATTCTTCAAGAGCACTTTTTGACAGGAATACCAAACACTCAAATTTTTCAAAAGCACTTCTCAAAAGCACATTTCCACAGCACTTTTCAAAAGCACTTTTCAAAAGTAATGAAGAACTGGTCCTTAGTCCACGTTCATCATCCTTAATGGTTATATATTTTTTTAATTTTGAAATTTTAATCTTAATGTAAACGAAAATCATTAAATCTAATAACTAGTTTTTTGTGAGTAATATGTGAAAATAACAAACAGACATAACATTACATATGTGATAATATGTTTGACACATCAAATTTTAAAAATAATAGAACTTAATTAATTTAATAATTATCACTTGGTTAGGATTAAAATTTTCAAAATCTAAAAATACAGGGACTGTAAATTAATAAATTAAAGTACAATGCTAAATTCGCAACTTACGCAAAATACACGGTCTTATTGCAAAATTTGAGCTACAAAAACCAATTAACCCAACCTTAGTAATCACATTATTTGGGAGGAATAGTTAGAGTTGCCTATGGTCGGGCCAGGCCGAGGCCCGGTTTTAAAAAAATTTCATGTCAAAGCTCATTTTCAGGTCAGCTTGACCAGCCTAAAAGATCCACTTTATTGTTCAAAAATAAATAAAATATTTAAAAATGCATTTTAATTAATATTTTATATATTTTATAATTAAAATTAAACTTAAAAAATATTTTTTTATTTAAATTGAATTTAGGTTGGGTTGGCTGGTGATACAAAAATTATTGTTCAAATCCGACCCAAGTTAAGCTAGGCAAGCTACTCGACCCTTGCGCAAGTCTAGGAATAGTTATGAATTTTGAATATTGATTATAAAATGAAATTGAAAGATATAAAAAAAATAATTAAAATCTTAAGGCGTGGATATTTTTTTAGGGTAAACTACACCATGATCGCTCTAAAATAGGATTTGTCTTATTTTGATTACACTAATTTTTTTTCAATTTAGTCACTCTAATTAAAATAATTGTTGGAATTAGTCACTATCGTTAAAATTTTTGTTAATCCACTAGTAGATTGCTGACGTGGCACATTAACCTATTGAGTGATTGGCATGTGACACTGACTAAAATTACGGACTTCTCTATAATTAGTTCAAAATACTTTAATTCTGTTTTTTTGCAACATGAGGGTTTAAGCTTAAACCAAAATGCATGAAATGGTCATTTTTGTTTTTAAAGTCTCGAGACAAACTCTTTCTGTCTCAAGACACAATGGTCAATTTACTAATAATGCACTTCTTAACTCATTCAAAAGATACCCAACACATTCCTAACTTATACCAACATGATATCAATTCATCATTCATCAAATTAACCTTCCTAAACACATCTAACACATATCAATTCATATAATTTAGTGCATCATATCAACACGTGAACATAGCAAAGATTATACACCTATAAACATATATAATTTCATCAAGATAAAAATTCAAAACACAAGACTAATAACCTTATAAAACCAAAATATAGCTTAGTATGCCAAAAAGAAAATAGCAAGCCTAAACCCTAAAACCCTAAGACCTATAATCAAATCTAGATACACACCATTAATAACCTATAGTCAAAAGAGTAAGAATGATAGTTGAGATGAGTTGTAGAGATTTAGATGCTTCAAGAAATCATGATCTATCAAATCACTTGTTCGACACCTACACCTACACCCAAAAATAATCACATCCACATGATGAGTATTAAAACTCAATAATATTAATATAATTTGAATTCAATACATAGTAATAACATTAAAAAATAAATATGTAAACTAAACATTGAATCATATTAGCAACCAAGAACTTTGTTATCCACAAATATCACATATCAACATAACATAATATTGAGGCACCTATTAGGGTATTTTGGCTAGCAATTTCCACATCGTATACATATATATTTATACAATATTTCATTTCAGTATTCATTTATCAAAATATTAATACACCCTCGGGGAATTTACATCATAATTAATGTATCAATACTCAACTTACTCATCATAGTTTAATTATATATCAATTACATTTATTATCACGTAACATTTAATAATATAATCATATATCATCTTCATTCTTTTGCCCCAATTAATTGATTTCAAATTTAAGGACAGGTACATGGATCAATATCCAATGTATGCTTATGACCTTTTGAGAATTTGAGTTGCTCACGACCCTTTGAGAATCGGGGCTAATAATCTATACTCTTTCTTTGAGAATTAGAGTATTGCTTTTGATCCTCTAGGAATTTGAGAACTCTCCCACCCATTAGGAATATGAAAGTAAAACACAATGTAATCAATACTAACTCTATGACATACCAACTATACATGTAAGTCTATTTGACACTGTTTAATAAAGTATTTTTCATTATAATCAATCATCCAAAATACATATAATCAATTATATGTTAGAGTATGCCCAAAGACCAATCATGAGATAATTGGAATCACATACTCGTTTTACCTTATTGGTTAATTTAAAACATTGTCATTATTATTTCAATTTCAATTTCTGTGTGTACAAATGAACTGATTAATAATAAAGTCATGAGAATATTATGATTATTCTTAAAAGAACCTTAATCAAGTATTATTGTGGGCTTGGACAATGATAATGCATTGAGACTAATGTGCAGTTGATTGACAAAAAAGTGTTATCATTGACATAGGGGTGTTAAAAAGATACACGAGTATGTGTTAGAGAACAACATATTGGACTGAACCGCTACGAGTAGGTTCTTGAATTATTATGTAATAGTCACAACATTACTCATAGTGGTAACTATGTATATGATCCTCAGACTTGAGATCATCATTGTCCCAACATAGTGAGTTGTATATTTGACATAGTCAAATGTCTACCATAACAGGTCATATCATAAAGATTGATGTTGTGTATGTCGCAATATATGTACAGGGATATGGTTGATCAAGATAGGATTTATCCCTCCTACATAATGGGAGCAATATTTTAGGCCTCTTCATAGAGTGAGACTAGAAATATATAGCCATGCTCGAATAAGTTGATATGAGATATCACACTTATTTGTTTATAGTAGTCTACTCAGAATATCAAGAAATATGATATTGGACTATACAAGTGTGACAATTCCATGACTTGTGTCCAATCTAGATATTAAGGATAAAATGATATAATTCATGAAAATATTATCACAGAAAGTTTATGTCGAATCACGACTTCTTGTAACTTGGGTAGCAATGATGTATTGCTAGATGCCACTAATTGCTTGTAATATAATAAATGTTTTAGGATTACTACTAATGTTACAAGAACCTACAGGGTCACACCCTATAGTTGAAGCGAACAAAATCCAAATACATTTGATATTGTATTTAGCTGTCACATGAATTAAATTAATCATTGAATTGATTTAATGTGGTAGCTAAATATTGAACACATTATATGTACAAACTTATTGTACAAAATATTAATATATGAATTTGATTCATACAAAATATTAATTATATAGTTTACTGAAATTATTAATATAAATAATTATAATAATTAATTTCGATCAAAATATAAAAGACATGGAAACTGATATTCTTTAGGAAAGAATATAATTTCTTTTTCTGACTTTCCATTTGTTTCTCTAATAATAAGAGAATAATCTTATTTTATTTCTGATATGTGATATGAAATAAAATAAAGGGAATATAATCCTTTAGTGTGTTAGGGTTACCAAGAAAAAAACAATATCAAAAGGTCTAACAGCTATTTTTAATTTTTTTTCTCTCTAAAAAATTCAAGAGAATCTTGATATTCATTTTTTACTGGGTGGATTACGTAGAGGCCGAGATGTTATTGTTGCGGCTTGGAATCGACATCGTTCAAAGGAATCATATCAGCAATGTTGTTCGTCGCTCTTTCAATTTCAAAAAGGTATATTTTCGACCCTTGTTTCAACTTGATTTGTTCCTCATACATGAATTCATGGTTGATTATCGCCAGAATAATTTTTCCGCTACGCCACGGGGCATACTGACAATCCAACATTATAATCATAGTATCACAATTTATAACACAATATCATATAAGTACAATACCATATCAGCCATTTCAAGTATAGATTCTTGTACCTTGTCAACCCTTATCACTTTAAAGTATAATAATTTAGCTACTTCAATATGTAATGAAAATAAATTATAGTAGCACAAACCATGATAGTTAGTCAATGCTTGGCTTTTCGTTTCCCTTCAACTCCTTGATCCCCACGTGGTCTTCAGCTATTTTTCAAGTGTGGCTCACGGTAACGGTGGCTCAAAACATGAAAATTTTCTTTTATTTCCCTTCTTGCTTTGCTGTTTCAAAGGATGAAGAAGATCACTTAATCATTTCTTTTCTTTTTATTTCTTTTATTATTAAGCTAATTACCCCTCATCCAATGTTGGAGATTAATTAAGAAAGGAATTAGTGATCAATGGCTTTAGCCATGGTTATCCACTAACCAAATATTAGTGGAGGTCTAATTTTAATTAAGGGCTGGCTTAGAAGCTTAATAAGGACATTGTTTAATCCCTAATCAAATTTATTCTATTTTAATTACCTCATAATTACTATGTTTAATAACTAATCTAGTTCAATTATTCAATGATTCTATTTTCTAATTTCGCATTTGACTATGAAACTTCTTGATCTTAAATTTTTAAGATAATTTTGTTTAAGAAATCCAACTTCGACCCAACTTTTTTAATACTAACAGAAATCAGATCGTTGCATAAACCCAAATGATAATAGAAGATTAAGATGATGAGATCCTAGAAAGAAAATGAAAAGTTTGGTTTTGATTAGAGGTGTTCATGGGTCGGGTTGGGGTCAAGCCCATATAAGGTATTTAGACCCAATTTTCAAGCATGGACTCGACCTGACCCGAAAAATGAGCTTACTTTTTTTGCCTAAGCCCGACCCAATTTAAGGTAAATTCGGCCTTGACCCGGCTTGCCCATATTTGATTTTTTATTTTAAAATAATTTTTAAAAAAATATAATACACTAGATGCACTAAAAACACTAAAATAAAAATTTTATAACACATTAAAAATAAATTAAAAATATTTATATTAAAAAACACTACCATAAATATAATAAATGTTTTGTTATATTAAAAACACAAATAAATATAATAAAGATTTTATTGTATTAAATATAAATTTTAAAAATTTATATTTTGGATTGGGCTATTGGTAAGTTTTTTTTTTTAGGTTTCGAGTAATGAGTTTAATTGTTATTGAGTTAGTGATTTAATATAAATATAAATATAAATATAAATATAAATATAAATATACATAATTATTTAACATATATAATTAATATAATATATTTTTATAACATAATATATTCGGGTTGGGCTGGACTCGAGGTAAAAGACTCGACCTATATTGAAAACGGGCCTTAAATTTTACCCAAGTCTATTTTTCGAGTCTAAATGAGTGACCTGACTCATGAGCAAGTATAGTTTTAATTACTAAAACCAAACAAATGAGAAAGGTTACGGTTTAGTTGGGAAAAATGATCGGTTTTTTTTGGTAAAAATCTATTAATTATTGTAATAAATTTAATTAAAAATAATTTTTATTTTTTCCCAATATTTTTTAAAAAAATTTGATGTAAAATTTAAAAATACAATTGCATGGTGACGTGGTAGCTTCTAATTGGACAAACGACACTAAGGTTTGAGGTTAAATGAGTAACGACACAATAATTCGAGTACCGAAGTTGACCACAAAAAATTTAGATAACTACTTGAACAAATAAAACCGAAATCAAAGCATTGATGGCATGGAGGACTAAATATTCAAATTGGGCATTTTAAGTCAATCCAAAAAGGCGATTCTTTTCTTTTGCTTCCACGTGTAAATGTTAGTTTTTTTTCCATCATAATTTAATGCACGCAAAAAAGAGATTCATAATTAAGACACCAATATTTTTTTGATAATTAGTTTAGATGACCAATTATAGATACGGCTACTTTACGTTATTACAATAGAACAAACTAACGAGGTTTACAAAGACAACGTGGAGGAAACATTATATCCCTTGGCTTTTATTTATTCTTTTACCAGTCTCCTGACCGTCGTAGAATACTGTTTCTTGGAATAGCCAGGGCGCGCAGAGGATTCTTCATCTCACAGGACAGCTTAAGCAGCTCGGTTAGGTCGACTGGGTTAGCCAGATCTTGAACCCATTTGAAGTGTTGAACCAACTTAGCCACCCAAAGGCCCACTGTGACCAGCCCCAAGTTCTTGCCAGGGCAGACCCTTCGTCCTGCCCCAAACGGTGCAAGCCTAAGATCACCACCCCTCACATCCACCTCAGCTCCACCTAGACACTTAACAAACCTCTCTGGCCTGAAAACAAGTGGATCCTCCCACACATTTGGGTCATGGGTTATGGCCCACATGTTGACCATGGCTGTAGTGTCTGATGGGACCACCATGCCATTACTGAGTTGGACATCTGACGTGGATATCCTTGCCCATGAAAGGAGCGGCCCAGGTGGATGCAACCTGAGGGTTTCTTTGACTACTGCTTGAAGGTAGGGTAAGTTAGCCACATCAGCATCTGTCACGCTCTTGTCTCCCACTGCAACAACAAGCTCCTGGTGAAGCTTGGATTGAATCTCAGGGTTCAATACCAACTCGGCCATGATCCACTCAGTTAAAAGCGCAGTTGTATCCGTTCCCCGAAAGATCATTTCCTGCCAACACAAGCGATCGAACTCGTTAATTGAACTTCAAAATATATTATAATTAAAGAAATTATAAATTAATACCCACCCACAAGACTGCTTCCATGTCTTCCTCATTGAGTTTATCGTCGCCATCTAAAGATAACAACACAGAAACGAAATCTGAACTATCAGCAACCTTTGATGATTGATTCAAACGATGTTGTTCGATGATTTGGTTCACTAGTTTTTTCACTCGGGGGACAAGAACTGAACAGCGTTCATTGATTCGAAAAGGGTCATAAAAGTAGCTCAGCCAAGGTAGATAATCCGACCAGTTAAAAGCTCCCAATATCTCAAACCCTTCTCTTACAATCTCTTGCAACTCTTTAGCTTCGTCGTCATCACCTTGGCAGAGGTCATATCTTTTACCGAATACTGTTACCATTATATTGTTAAGAGCTGCTGCTTGAAGGTGTTTGCGTAAAACAACAATTCCATTGGAGGACTGTTCTTTAGCAATGGCACATAACAGGGAGCCACAGTCTAGTTGGCGACTCTTTTCATGGGCTGCAATGCGCTTTGGAGCAAAGAGGTGAGTGGATGAAATCCTCCTTAGAAGCCGCCAGTAAGTACCATCGGGAGCAAAGCCAATGGCCCGGCTAAACATTAGCTTCTTAGCTGTTGCTTTGATCGGACGGTTAGCAAAATGAGGAGAGGTCAAGATTTCACGAGCAATTTGGGGATCGGATGTTATAACAGCAGGAGTTGATCCAAGGCTAAAAGCCATGAGATTGGTAGCGGCTTGTTTTGAAGCCATGCAAGCAAGGGTTCGATGAGCCAAACCGTGGGTTAGGCTGAATAAACTGCCAAAGAAAGGGAACCCTCTGGGACCAGGGACTGGGACCTCACCTAATCGGTTTCTGCCATTTTTCCAGGCTAAACCCCCAGGGGATAAAGCCCAAGTTAAAAACCCACCCAATAAAACTGCCATGAAAATGCTAAACAAAAGGAAACCATCTACCAAGTTATTTGCTTTTACAATAGCTGGGAACGTTGAGACCCACCAGGTTTTGTCGATACAAATAGGAGCCAAACCCATACTTATGAAACAAATGAAAAATGCTAGCCGAGTTGGGAGATCACCGAGGAAGGCACTTGGGGCTTGGCTGGTGACACACACCAGCCGCTTAAATAGGCATTGCTGTATAGAGCTCCATTTATTTATTTATTTCGAATCTTTGTTTGTTTGGTAAGCTATCCTACAATAATTATTGCTCAAAAAAAGTATTAATCAAAATTATGCATGCGTTCTATATGGGGATGGATAATCTTATATCTTCCATTAGTTCACACAGGGTCAAATCTGGTCAGCCCTAGCTAAATTCTTGGCTGTGAGAATTCTATTTAAGATTTGTTTTGAACAAAGAAAAAACCTAATCATTTAGTTTATACGCCATTAATGAATTAAGTAATGCCATGTGTTAAAATTATACTTATTTTGTGTCATCATATAATTTAATATCAACATATAAATTTATACATATCATAATTAACAAAATGAGCTATTATTAATGAGGTCCGAATTGGCAATTATATTGATAGAATCACCTTAACAATCAACATAATTAATTGTTAATTAAACTATTTAGACCATAAAAAAATGTAGCACTTAATATATTCGGATTGTTACTGTTTAATGACATTATTATTAATTTCTGTTGCTCAACATTAATTACATAATAAAATCTGTTATTCTCTAGTGTTCCAAAGTTCATTTTATCTACATCTATAAGCAAATTCCATTAGTTGAGAATCTAGATACATATCTCTATCTTTTTTTCTTTTTTCTTTTTTAAGATCTTATTCTTAATCAACCAACATATTATGGTTTGACTTCAAGATTTTGTTAGATATAATTAAAATTTCCCAAGAGCTGGGTTGAGGTGTTCAAATCCAGACACCAAAAAGAAAAACTTCTAATTTAGGCAGTTGTTTATTATATTTGTTAAACATAATGACCTTCGTCCTTGCAAAAAAAAGAAAAAAAAAAGAAAAATAATGACCTTCCTCATCATTCGTCTACCTTCACTGATGTTCATATCGCTGACTATGTTAGTTTATCTTCGTCAAGGGTACTATTGATTTAGAAAGTGAGAAACACGTAAATCAACCAGACCACTCCAATAGAACAACCATCACTTAACAACTATATACTCTACAATTTAAGCAATATCATGTCATCCACTAGATCTACCTATATAAACAGTCTTCAACCCAAAAAGAGCCGTGTTCCCTTACTCTCTCACCTTGTTGACTCAACTTTCTTCCTTCTCTCTTGATCATCTTTTTCCTTTGCTTAACCAAATCATAACCTCTCTAACAAGACTATATGGCTCTTTTCCTAGTAGGGTGAATGATCACCTATAAACGTGCTATCATTTATAGAATAAATATCACACTAAAAATATATTAAATTAAATCGACAGTGTCAGCAAGTGTACGAGTTAAATTGTAATATAGTTTAGTACAACGAAATATTGGTAAGTATTCCGAGGATCATACCTAAGAGATTGCAGATTAGAGAAATTAATATTAAATTAATTACAGAAAATAATAACTAATCTAATCGAGTCACGAATTAGTAGTGTTAATCCAAATAAAATTATTTCAATTAAACTAATTAAATTAACTAACCTAAAATTAACCTAATGGACTTTCCTATTCTTAGTGTCGACAATGTGAGCCTCTAGCCTATGATTGATTAAATCCCTAATTATCTAATTAAATAATTACTTATCCTCGATTAGTTATTTATCATCTTTAGCTATGACTACCCTTCCAGTTCATCTTCATTAAGGATTATCACCTAAGCCACATTTATGGTCTCTTCCTAGGCATACGAATACTCTTCCTGTCTCATCGCTTGGCACAAGTTGTACACGATAGGATACCCTTCCAGTCTCACTTGTCTCAATATTATATTAGGGGTGTCACTCCCTAATATACTAAGTACCCTTGAATAAATACCCAATTTTAGATAAATAGTTACTTAACAAATAAATTAATTTAATAATCAAAACATGCAAGATATAAAATAAACTCAAGAAATTATTCAATATTGTTACAAACACTAATTGATTAGAGAAAAAAATATAAATAAAAGAATAAGAGAGAGATAGGAGAATGCTCATTGATAAATATATTGAAACGCAGATCTGGAGCAATCTCCGCTTGCGATTATCTTCACATCGGAATAGAAAAGTTCTGACGTACACGAACATAAAAAGAAAATAAAACTAAAACTGAATGGAAAAACTGTCTAGGTCTAAAACTGCTTACAATTCTGATGATCCTAAGGTTGCTTATATAGGCATCGGCCTACTTGGTGACCACTCAATTCAAGATACACTTATATACCAACGAATAATATATTCTGCTAAAAACTAGGGTCTAATTATGGAAATTTTCCAAATATGCTGTCTAAGAAAATCAACTCTTTTCTTCCATGTCAAGTCACGTTGTCAAGACGTGGGAATGCTTCTCATCTTGATGTCAACATCATGCAAAGTCTTCCTATTTCCGTCGCATCATCGTGACGAGAGGGAGCTCCCCGTCACAATGTTAAGTGTTTTTTGGGCCTTGATAGGTTCGTTGTCTTATTGGACTCCTTGTCTCACGACTTGATCATTATTCCTTATATTCTTGGACCTCAATTGGCATCCTATACACTTAATTTGGTCATTAGTCACTCACGAGCTTGATTCGGTGGAAACACTAAAATATATAGACTTTTCCAACACCTTTTGAGCACTAATTCTTGCAGTTTTAAGTAATTTTTGTCCAATTTTATACTTTTATTATGAAATAATTAAATTGAAATTAATTTATGAAACATTTTTAAATTTAGTTATTTTTATACTAAATTTGTATAATTTGGCCAATTTTCAACAGTTTTGCACAAAGGGTGAAAAATCAGTTCGGTAGTCACCTTGAGAAGATCAAATTTTTGAATCATCTTTCAAAGCAATTGACACATGAGGAAGGCTGATCATTTTCAGCCATGGACACCCCAAATCAAATCCTTGGACCCATTAAAAAATTATTTTTGATCCAACAAAAATTGGGTTAGGCTGATGCAAAGAAAGGGGACTAGATTTATTAAATTGAAGGGGACAGATCAACCAAGGGAAGAGCAGCCCAATGCCAATCCAATTGCTGCCCAAATAAGCTAATTAAGATGATTATAATATCTTAAAGACAACCTTTAACTTTCTCCCAAACCTGTTTTGACCCTTCCTCTTTTTGTGCATTCTCACTTGTGGCATTAAGCTAAATTTAGCAAAGCCATCTCAACCCCTCTCCCTACTATCAAGGGTCGACCATGAGAAGGGGGATTGACTGCTATTTTTAGCCAATTCAAGCTTCCATATCCAAGTATAAATACCCCCTTCACCTCCTCATTTCTCATCCCTCACTCATCTCTTCATTCACCGTTCACTTCGCTCATTCACTCTCCTTTACCTTTCTATTTTTCTATCCTTCCCTTATCGATTTCCCCTATTGAGAAAGAGCTAGCAAGCCTCTTGGAGCAGCAGCAATCAAACATATTAAAGGCCTTTGATCAACAGAACAAGTAGAGAGGAAGAGAAGCACACTAGTCTGACTTCGAAGAATCACCGAGATTTGTCTTCTAGTTTCCTTCTCTTAATCTCTTCAGTTTATTTTGTGATCATAAACATGAATGTTTATTTTTTTGATGCTTCTAATTTAATTAAGATGGCTTAAATCCTATTTGTGTTAGATTGATTGCATTTTGTTCACTTAAATTATTAAAATCATGTCTGTGTTGTTATAGGCCTTGGTAATTTGTTCAATTAGATAAAATCATGCCTATGTTATGCTTGCATTATAATTATAAGGTAACAAATGAATTAATTATTAACCGGATTGAAATTGTAATTAATGGATAAAATATCTAATTGGTGCATGTTTAATCTACTAAGTGTAAAAGTGGGTTAAATTAGCAATAGTATTAAACAATATTCTTGCCTTGCATAACTTGTAAGATTATTGTGATTAAATTGTTTCAGTATAGGAATATATTATTACTTCACTCTATCTTATACTTGCTTATAAAAATTGATTAATTAATCCAACATAGGAATATGTTTGAAAGACTGATTAATGTAATAAGTATGTATATGCAATCGTTAACAAAAGACCAAGTTGCCATGAAATTATTCATAACAACATGAATATAGTTTTAATAATTCTAAGTTAACGAATGAAATTAATCTAACACACTTATGTCATGTTGATTAAAACCTTTTTTAGAAATCATGGGTTGGAATTTTACTTTTTATTTAGTTGATTACTTAGTTAATTTTTAGTTTTTAGATCGCCTCTTTCAAATCAATATATTTTTCTCGTCCAATTTGCTTAAATTTACATTTCATAAATACTTGCTTGTACAATCCCTATGGGTACGATAACTCGACATACTTGTCAGTTTATTACTTGTTATGATTGTGTAGACTTGTACATTTTCGTCGTCCCAGTTGGCCTTACGAGTCATCGGAATAACAGAAAATGTGTAAAAATGCTTATTTTATTAACTTTTAGTTCCTAACCTACTAATACCGAAAATGTAATATTTAATTATAAAAGTGCTAGAAAATAAATTCATTAAGTGTGAAAATGACCTAAAATAACAACTACAAGTGACGTTAGGTCAATGAACCATGTCTAATCTCCACCACGACCTCCTTCATGCCACTTCACTATATTAACAATTTGGTGCAATGAGCACAGAACAACATGGCTCATTCAACCATTGGCATTCTTGTCAATGTAGACGAAGGAATCCAATATCAACAACAAAGTTTAAGCCAACCAAAAATGTAACACTCCTCACTAGTCTTGATGTTTGGTACAAATGGGAGATGATACTAGAATAAGTATGAATAAGAAATCTTGAATTTTTTAAAAACTTAAAAAAATTTATAATATCAATAAATCAAGTAAAATAAAATTTGAAGGCTTTAAAATCACTTTAAAATCATTCAAGAGTGATTCGGGGGAGATGGAAGGTGTTCAAGACTCAAATCGAGCAAAACAATGTAGTGGGGATAAGGTGATGCACAATACTGGGACAGTCCATTACGATGTTGCACATATGACGTCCCGACATCACTTTCTTGTTGGGCAATGTCGCGAGATTACAAAGACAAGGTCACGATGTTGTAGGTGAATGTTATGACAGTGCAAATAATGTTTGATCTGGTGCTCTAAGTGTAATATTTTTGTTTAAATACACTTGTATTTTTTCGAACAAATTGGTTTCATAAAATTATCTATGAATTAAATTAATACCCTTTGTATATTGTTCTCAATGGTTTTTGCATGCAAAGCAAAATAGAAGAAAATATTAGCTTACTCGTTATCTAATGTTTAACTAATACTAAGCGGCATTACGTAGTCAGATCATAATATGAAAAAATAACTTGTATTAGTAGATGAACCTAAACATGCCCTTAGTCTAACAGGAAATGAGAAAACTAATTGAAAGACTAATATGCTGTTTATTAGATCCAATTGGGGAGATGCTTTGTCTTGAGCATTGGACCAAATGACTCCTAAAAGATAGAGAAATAGAGGTGACTGACTGGAATGACAATACATCGACAGGACCTGAGTAGAATAGATCCTAAATCCGTTTATGGATTTATTCACTTGTGACATTCATAGTGTAACATGCCTCAATCCTAAGTGGACGATGGACTATGTATGCGTGACTTGTATACTTTGATATAAATAAAAACCTGAGTTTATATAGATTTGCAACCGAACTGGTGTGTTGGGTATACAACTTCCGTAGTTTGTAGCATCATTTACAATAGTGGAATTCATAGCCCAATACATGGGTAAATGATATCCTCTCATTGACATTACATGATAGATGAAAAGTAAACGTTGCCATGGGTTGTTCATCTTTGTGATAAATGACTTAATTACTATTTGATAGTAGTTGACCTTTCATGAAGGAAGATGTAACGGTTACCATGAGATAAAATAGGAACATATTGGGAGAAAGAATTTATCCCAAATAGATTAAGGATATCCTATGAGGGTAACACACTTATGACGAGTTCATTGGACGAGCACTAATCAAGTAGCTTTTTTAATGACATGTTATTAGGGAGAGCCCAGTCACGATACTATAGTGGAATGACTTCGTGATTAAATGAGTTTATAAATTAATAGGCGAAAAACTGAAACTTAAGTATAAATCATTTGAGCCCAAATAACATATGTCAAATTAGTCTCTCCTCTAGCTCGTTAAAATCAGAAATGAGTTGCATGTTGAATCAAATGAACAAAAATGGAACTGACCTGAGAATTAATTTAAGTTTTTTGAATTATTATTTAAGAAAATAATTGAAGTTCAAAATAGAATTATATTAATTGGACATTGTGAATCAGTTGAATGTAGAAATTAAAAATATTCTCATAAATTCTTTTACGGTTAAGTTGTCATGACTTTAATGGAATTAGGATTGGGTTGAAAAAAATATTTAATTTGAAATTTAATTAATTTAAATTAATTCAGTAAATCAAATTTATTTTTGGAAATAGAAAAATATATACTGGGTTGGATTAAATTATAAAGTGTTGGTTAAAAATGCTGGGTTAAAAGTCCAAGAAGCACGTATAATTGGACCCAATACAGGAAATGCCAAAAACCCTTCATACTTATTTATAACCGGGGGACTGTTTTTCTATTAAATAAATGTTATTTGTACTATACTAATTCAAATAGGTTTTCACTTCCTCTCCCTGTAAATATATGATACCTGGTAGAGCTAAACACACAACAAACACAACAAGTTATTTATAACTTTTCAATATTGTTATTCTACTAGAACGTAGTGGAAATTTATTTTCTAAGAATAAATTATATTTTCTGGGAATCACAATTCTATTGGTTTCTATTAAGAGAAAGATTTACTTTCCTACTGAAAGTAAGAAAATAATTTCTAGTTATGTGTTTTATTTGGAATTGTTTGACGCCACACTAGAAGCAATTTGTGGTGTGAGAATAGCGAAGAAGGACGTTCGGTTGAAAGCCGGGAACGTTAAGGATTTGTCTCGCTCAAAGCACCAGTATTTTTTCAGGAAAAAGTTTATTGTTATAAATATCACAATCTGACTTGATTTTCAAAATTTTATTTTTCCACTGTGTAAGAAAAATGTTTTTGAACCAGGTTTTTTTTCCAAAAAATATAAGATAGGGATGTCACCCTCTGAGTAACCCAAAAACACTCCAAATTATCCCCAAATCACCTCCAAACATGATATACATAAAACATGCTTAAAATTATCCAAATACATGTAAAAATCATCCCCAAAACATATTCAACCAAACATTACAACATGAAATCAAAGGCATGATGTTGAAAACATAATAAGGCTACATGAATTCATTCAAAACAAGTTTAATGTTTATCAAATCATAACCCGTATCAAAATAGAGCTAAATGCATGCAAGCATAGCCAATATTCATACATCAAAAGTTTAGCTATCCAAATGAGCCTCCAAATTCAATGAATCATAACAAAATATTCAAGTACTAAATGACATATAAAACTAACACATATATATAAATTTGACACCCTAAGTATATGCCACAATCATATATACACAAATTTCATACTCTTGGTAGTCTTGGCAAAAATGTGATGCTTCGAGACAAAGTTGGGGCTTCAAAAATCCAAAAGTGAATCTACGTGCAAAAATAAGAACACATAAGTATAAAATGCTTAGCAGGTTCAAATGGAAACCACTATACTTACCTTGCTTTGAGGAGGCAACCCAACCAAAAAGCTCAACAAGATTATTACACATTTTAACATAATAACATGAAAAAATAAAAATATATAACTTAAATAATAATAGAGGCATATATATATATATGCAACATGTATACCCATTAACCATTCACATTTCCATTTAGTTGACATATTTGAGAATTATAACAAAGTTATTTTAACTTCAAAGTAAAGGCAAATTTACAAAAGTCATTAAGGTCATACACTTTATAATCACACTTCCATATCATTATTAGCTTTTTTTTTCAAATTTTGAATTAACATCCAGTCTAATATCAATAAAACAAGACTCAAGCACTTCATGAAATCCACATACACCGATGAGCATCGAGGTGCTAAGCCTGAAGGCAACAGAACTCCAGATATATTAAGAAGGCCTTTGAAGAGGTAGTGTATACCCAATGGTTTGCATAACATGCCTGACCAAGGGGTAACACATTAGAACTCTAGGTAAAATCACATAACTCTAGAACCCCCACATAACACCAATATAGATTTTCGGTAAAATATACACATAAACCCTAATTGGCATGTCAATTATATCCTAACCTTTTTATTAAGCTTACATAGGCTTATATGAAATTTAAGCAGAACTTAATGATTATCCATATTCATGTCAACTTAATGAAATCACATTAATTTATTTCAATTCATAACCAAAAGGGTCATCATACCTCATATGAGCAATATTTCTTTCTTATAAAGTCTTGACATATTTTATTATTTTCATAATGTAACATAACAAAATTCATTATATTTTCCAATATCTCATACAAAACTCATCATGCTCATAAATCCAATATTATTTAACACATTATAATTATATCCATTAGGCTTGGCAATAAAATCAATCAATTCGTTAGCAAGCATACCATATAAAAATTTTCCATGAAACATATTTTACATGGTGTTGAGCACTTTTAAAATGCATATTAAAACACATACAATAAAGGAAGTATAGTTATTTTACTGATCTATCGTAACACAGTGTAGCAAATTAAATTAGTTTTCGCACTTTAGGAGCTTGAACATGAGCAGTTTAGTTGCTTTTTAATTATATTTTAGTAAGTGTAGTTAAGTTTAATAAATTGTGTAATCTGAGTCTTTTATTGACCTTAGGGGCTGAATGAGGCCTATGGTTGAGCTAATATACTTTGTGAGTGTGCAGGAGACCATTAAAAGGCATATTAACTCAATACTGGCTGCTAGGTTGCAACACGGAGCATTGGATGTTGCAACATAAGAAGCAGAATAGAAGAATTCTAAGATTGCCTTCAATGTCGAGACACAGCCTGAGGATGTCGTGACATACCCTTGAAGATACTGTAAAGATGAGCATATTGCCCTCGATGTCGCGACAGAGGACCTGGTGTGTCGCGATATTGCCTCTATATGGGAAATAATTACGAGCCAGGGGCGTTTTGGTTCATACCATCCAAATTTAAGTTTGGGAATGTCAGCTGACCTAGGGTTAAGGATGACGATCATTCTAAGTCTATAAATAGGCTCAGCTCACACATGTTAAACACACTTTTTCACTTTGTATAATTTTTTGTTCTAATTTAGTCTTTTGATTTTCTCATTTCTTAGGTTTTAGATTTTCGTTCTTATTATTTACTTTTGGGAAGAAATCAGATTATGGAATTATTCTCAAACTTTGTGAGGATTCTACGCTTGAATTCAACACAATTAGACTTCTTCTAAACTTTATTCTTGAAGTTGTTCTTCATTTTCATTCTTTCTTTCAAGTTTATATTGTTTACTAGATCTATGAGTAACTAATCCTCCTGTGAGGGATTCGCAATTGGAGGTATGAATAATTAGTAGTTTTGCAGGATTTCTTAATGGATCAATTGTTCAGGAAAGGAAGAATCAAAACCCTAGGCCTGGCAACCCTAGGAAGTCATCGAGGTGGGAATTAACCCAAATTTGGTATGGCATATTCGTGAACACCTTAATCCTGAACTGGTCTGGATTGTGAGGTCGAAAGATAAGTAGTTCTTGTCTACTCAGTATTTCAATGGACGTATCGAAAGATCCTGCTGGGGTATTGACTAGTTGATTGAACAAGAAAACCCGATACGATAGTTGATTAAGGTTAACGAAGCAAGCTAATCACCCATGCCCAGATTTGATACATATTTTCTTATTTGATTTCTTGCTTTTCGTTTACTTAATTTTCTTTTATGTCCTTGCTTATTATTATTATAGTTTGTTAAAACCTTTCTTTTAATCTTTCGTACTATAATTTAATTAAAGTGTTAGTTAGATCTATTTATGTTTAAATTAGAATTAACTTAGTGCTTACCTCCTTTGGGTCGGAGTACTTACCTACTCCATTGTAACTATATTAAAACTTGACCCGTATACTTGCGGATATCTCTTTTTCACATATTTTGTGCAGGAATTCTACTCTGGACGTTGGTACATTCGGAGGCGGTCAAATTGTTGGCGTTGTTGTCGGGGAGGCAACGTCACTATATTACTTTTAATTTTTTCATATTAATAGAATAATTAGGAAATTTTTATGTTCTAGTTACAAATTTAATTTTCTTTTTGACTAATTTTATCTTTTTGGGTTTAGTGTATGACTTGTAGTAGGGGAACACCTATAGAACTGACCACAGATTCAAAAAGAATAATACGTAGAAATCATCGACATCAACAACAAAAACAACATATGCAGAATCTACCATCTGTTATAGGCAACATACCATGTGAGAATCTACTGTTCGACGAGGCTAACGATAACAATCTAGAAGATCCACTACCACTACCACAACTACTCGTAAATCTAAATATGGAGCGTAATGAGAGGACTCTAAGAGAATATGCACTACCAAATCTGGATATGGTTCAAGGGAGCATAATGAGGCCAAATATCATGGCCAATAATTTTGAGATTAAACCAACTATGATCCAGATGATCCAAAACAATTTGCAGTTTTGCAGAGCAACGACAGAGGATTCGAGTAAGCATTTAAACAATTCCTCTAACTTTGTATTACCTTCAAATACAATAGGGTCACTGATGATGCTATTTGTCTTCAATTGTTACCCTTTTCATTAATCGATAACTCCTTTTCTTGGCCAGATTCGCAGGCACCAGGATCTATCACGACGTGGGACGATCTCACAGGGAAATTCCTACAAAAGTTCTTCTCTAATAGTAAGACAGTCAAGCTAATGAGTTAAATTTTGGTGTTCAAGCAATTAAAAGGGGAAAGTTTTCACAAAACATGAGAGCATTTTAAGATGCTAATTCAGAAATGTGCACATAATAGATTGCTTGAGTGGTTACGACTGTATATTTTGTAAAAGGGGTTGGATGTGCATTCGAGGTCAGGATTAGATGGAGCAGTAGGAGGAGCCTTAATAAACAAAACGTGTGAGGATGCATATGAATTAATAGAAAGGATGGTGATGAATTCCTGCCAGTGGCCAACTGAATGATATGGTGATGAATTCCTGCCAGTGGCCAACTGAATGATATTCATATGGCCAAAGACCATCTATGGTGAAGGCTATCTAGGAAGATGATCGATAGCAACAATTAGTGGACATAATCAACCGAATAGAGACTGAAAAGAATGCATCATCTGTTTATGGGTGAAATAAATCGCTCTTCCATTATATTAACAACCTTACCAAGGATGTGAACTACATCGAAAAAAGGGGTGGAAATCTCTACTCGAATACATACAATCTCGGATGGAAAAGACACCTGAACCTGAGATAGGGGAGGAAGCCAATGAGGAGGTAATAGTTCTAACAAAATTAATAACACTAATGATCAACCTCATTATTTATAGAAACCTCAGGAAAAGGCCAACCCAAATGACCTTATTGTATGTGGTCAACGTCTGGATAAAATCGAGGGGGAGATGCAGTCAATGAGAATAGATGTGAAGCAGGTGCAGCTTGAGTGCACCAATTCAACAAGAACATTACCAAACTTGAAGATCAGATGAATCGATCGATAAGCATGATGGGTGATATCAAAAGACAAATTGGCATAGGTATTCCCAGCAATACTGAAAATAATCCTTGTAGAGAAGGGAAGGAGCACATAAAAGTAATAGTGCTTCGATCGGGAAAAGTACTAAGTAGCCCAAAAATCCCAACTCAAGAGGTAAATATGGAGAATAATGATGATCTTCAAGAAGAACCCCTAAAAGCTAAAGATGAACCAGATTCAGAGGAGGTAGTTATACTGTAACACCCCAAACCCGACCTTAACATTAGGGCCGAATCTGGTGATGTCACATTGTAACACCTCTTACCCATATTTAACGCTGGAATAGGGTACGAGGCATTACCAGAATAAATACACTTAAAGACATATTAAACCGAGTTATAAAATTTCATCCAAATTAAAAACTTTCAAATTATTATCTTCGAGTCGCTAATTAGGGTATACGAGGTCCAATACATACCCATTCATATGCGTAATATATTCGTTAAATCAATCCAATATTGAAGAATCCACTTTATGTCAAAATCAATATTAATAACAATCATAAATCTTTTCATGTTAATTTCATATATCACTTACCGAACTTTGAATGTTAATTTACAAATATGTAATTCACTAACACTTTCTGGTATACACATAATTGATGAAATCATTTAATTAAGCTAAATTTCTTGTTCATTCCAAATTTTCTTCTAAATCCATAAATGCTTTCACTTACCTTTTACCTAATCAATTTCTCGAACCAAGCTATCATACAACAATAATACATCACCTGTGCTTCATGAATTCAATATTCGATTCTTATCACCATCAAATCCATGTCATTCGAATACTTAATGTTTATTCAAGCATATATTATTACGTTTCATATACCAAGCATATGTCAAAATTACGAATATGCAATCAATTCATTTGTCATTTATTTGACTAGCAAATTAACCTCAAAATTTATAACATTCCATTACTTAAGATATGCCATAAAACACTCCTTTAACATAAACTAGCACCATGGCCAAATTTTCATTATGCTATTTATTACCCTTTTTTCGAATCACATAGCAAAATATTACAAATCTGTATATATTTGAATACTATAATTATGCATCAACTTACCAACATGAGTTAATTCATGAGTCACTCATGACATCACTTCATGCCAAATATACCACACACATATGCTATGAAACTTTATTTTCTCTCATGAGCTTACCATGACCAATAATGCACCAATATAAACACCACTCCTATTTCAACGTTTATCGATTATAGTCAGGCATATAACCAATTATACACAATTCATTAATATACTTTATTGTCCTCCTCCTCTCCATCCCACATCCTTTATGTATATAACATGCTCAAATAGCATTATACATAATTTCAATATTCACTTATATTTAAATTCAAAGCTGTCTATTTGAGTCAGAGTCACTAAATCATTTTTATCCAGAGCTACAAAGCTCCAAATTAAGATCTGTTAATTTTCCCCGAAACTAGACTCACATATCTTCTTACCATAAAAGTTTTAGAATTTTTGACTTGGCCAATTAGTACAGTTTATTATTTAAATTCACCCCTGATTCACTACTCAACATCTCTGACCTCTCTTCACTAAAAATGAATTATCTCATTGTACAGAATTTGGATGATATTTTTGTTTGTTTCCTTTGAAAATAGAATCATTAAGAATTATAAGCATATAAATTATAACTCATAATTATTTTTTTTACAATTTTTAATTATTTTACAAATTTAGAACAGAGGATTCCAAAATCAATCCGACCCCGCCTCACTAAAATTCAAATATCTCAAAATATATAACTCTCTTGCTTGCTCTGTTTCTTTTATGTAAAAACTAACTCATTAAGCTTCATTTCATATCTTATTCACTTTCTAATTCAATTTTCACCATTTTTGGTGATTTTTCAAAATCACACAACTGTTGCTGTCTAAACTGTTTTGTTGTAAAATGTGTTCTTTCATAATTTCACTTTTTCACTATCTCAATTCCATTGAATTTTTTCACATCTCATTCCAATAGTTCATTTCAATTCATATACAATTCATTCAATTTATCACTATATTCAAAGCAATCCAATTTCTAATTTCCAATTTCAAGTCAATCTTCAATTCAATTCCACATATATATTCATCACTCAATTACACTTAGTCAATTTCCCGATGAACACTTCGAAATAATAATAGATACTCAGTGGATTCAACACATAGCAACCACCTTATTAATCAATGATGTTTGGTGGAATCGACACATAGTAACCACCTTATAATAAATGATACCTGATTCACATAGTAGCCTGGACATAGTACTACACATGTGACCATTTTCATCTGATACACATAGTAGCCTGCACATAATACTACACACGTGATCGAAGCTATCCGGTACGCATAGTAGCCTGCACATAGTACTACACATTCGACCTATCATTCCGGTACACGTAGTAGCCTGCACATAGTACTACACACGTGACCTAGCAACTTCACTCGTATCTCTTTCATTCCGAAGGTTCAACCGGGAATTTTCACTTTTTCTCACCATTTTTTTACCAATCAATGTCAATTTCTCATCTTTCTCGATTTATAATAACATATTTAGCTTATACAACATTCAAATTTTCAATCCAATCCAAAAATCACATTTTGGAAAAATTACATTTTTACCCCTAAAGTTTCACAAAATTACAATTTTGCCCCTAGGCTCGGAAATTAAACCTTATTCCTTTTTTTAAAAATTTTATAACATGCTGAATATTTTTCCCTTCTATAGCAACATCAAATTCTTGCTCTAACATGCACTTATGAACAATAATAATTTTTACCGATTATGCCGTTTCACTTGTTTTCACTGAAAATCGCTTGGCAAAAATTGTTTAACACCATTTAAAGCTTCATATTCTACCATAAAACATCAAAATAAACACATTTCACCTATGGGTATTTTTCCAAATATAAACCCTAGGTTAAATTATTACTAGAATAAACTAAATTAAGCTACTCGGACTTCAAAAACGTAAAGAATATTAAAAACGGGGCTTGGAATCACTTACTATGGAGATTGGAAGCTTGAAAACCCTAACCATGGCTTCCCCCCTTACTATTTTCGTTCATCATGGAGAATATGGACAAATTTTTGGCTATTTTGGCCTTTTTAATTCTTTTAATTACTAAATGACCAAAATGCCCCAACTTAAAAATATCCTATTTCACTTATCTCTTGTCCATTTTTGTCCAACAAGTTAACCAATGGTCTAATTACCATTTTAGGACCTCCAATTTAAAATTTCATAACAATTGGACACTTTTAACATGTAGAACTTAACTTTTGCACGTTTTACAATCTAGTCCTTTTAGCTAAATTGAGTGCCCAAACGTCGAAATTTTTGAACGAAATTTTTTAAAAATTATTCCGTGAAATTGTAGACCATAAAAATATAATAAAAATAAATTTTTCCTCATCGAATTTGTGGTCACGAAACTATTATTCCTATTAGTCCTAAAATCGGGCTGTTACATACACCGACAGTTGAGCCAAAGAAAGAAACAACTAAAGATCTACCGTTACAAAGATACCATTCCCTTCAAGACTAGAAAAAAAGAAAAAGCGGGATGAAGATGAGTTTGTAAGTTTTCTAAACTTTTTCAAAACATTAAACGTTAATATGCCTTTGATTAAATTAATTGAGAAAGTTCCTAAGTATACCAAGTTTTTAAAGGAAATTATGTCTAGGCGTAGGAAGATTAAGGTAGGTGAACAAGTTAATATAAACGCTTTCTGTAGTTCTATTATCTCAAGATAGGTTCCCCAAAATTTGAAAGACCTGAGAATTTTTACCATTCCCAACGAGATAGGGAGTATTCATTTTAACAGAGCTCTATGTGATTTAGGAGCTAGTATCAATTTAAGGCCTTTATCAATTTATCAAAAACTCGGGTTAAGGGTTCTCAAAAATACCTAAATAACACTATAGTTGATTGACAAATCCTTAGTGCATCCGAAAGGAGTACTGGAAGATGTGTTAGTCAAGGTGCTTAACTTTATCATCCCAACAGATTTTGTAGTTCTAGACTTTGAAGAAGATCGGGAAATACCGATCTTATTAGGAAGACCTTTCTTAACCGTTTCAAGGTCCACTATTGACCTAGAAAACAAGGAATTAGTTATGAGGATTAATGGTGAAACTGGAACCTTTAAATGTGGTTACCAATAGAGCGAGGAAGGTAAAAGGAAGTCAGAGGAGCATTGTAAAGAATTATCTATTTTGAACCCTAATAATCCCAAACCAAGGGATGTACTTCCTTTAATCCATACAGGTCAAAAAAATAGGTTCAAGGAAAGAGATAAGCGGAAGAAAGTGGAATGGCATGACGAGTGATAGACTAATATTGATAGAACCAAAGAATCATCCTTTTGTGAAATAATGATGCTGTTAGATGAATCTGGCAGTAAAACTTGAATTACTTAAATTAATTGCTAACTTTTTGTAAATTATTGTATATTTAGCTAACTTTTTAGTTTAGATTTCAATTTTTATTAAATTAATGTTTTATAAAAATCGTAAGACTCTAGAAATTGGAATTTTGAGTGGAAACAAATTTAGTGTCGCAACATGGTAACCTCGTGTTGCACACCAATGGCAGACTTGAAAAAATTGAGGAAATAAATTCGATGTTGCGACACGGATTTTGTGTGTCGCGACATTGAAACCAGTATACCCAAGATTCTAAAAGTCTAGAGTGTGTCGTGATATCGAACCCAGGTGTTGCGACAATGGTAAATTGACAGGAATGTCATGACATGGAACCCCTATGTCAATACATCGTTGCAATTTCCTGCAGGGTTAACCAGAACCATTCACGTGACCCGGTGGCTTAAACCTCACTTTACCTGATTTTTAACCCTCAAAACACCTATTTTATAACCTAAATACATATTATCCCCTTGTTTAAACATCTTTTAAATCCTTTAAAACCTTTCAAAAACTTTTAAAATCCCTTAAACCCTAAAACTCACTTTTTATTTCTTCCTTTTAGTTTGTTTGAAAAATTTCTTCTTTTGATTTTATTCTGTGTAGATGAATGTGACGAGGAATCCCATGACTTACACGAGGTTAAGAGTTCCTTACTCAAACTTCTTACTTTTCCATTGAAAATATTTGCTTGATATTTCTTTAGTTTGAGAACACCATGCCTCCTAGAAAAGTTTGAAGAATTAATGAACCAGAATCATCGACAGTTCCAAACCCCTCTAGTTTCTCAAATCTGAATGCTGAAAAAGATTTTGTAAAACTTCAAGGAAAAACCTTTATTTAAGAGAGGGGATTTGATCCGTCGATGATTATTTGTAAGGAAATATGACCTTTGGTTAGATATCATAGGTGGAAACATTTCTGGACAATCTCAAAAGATGTTGTTGTGGTCCTTGTTGTTCAAGAGTTTTATGCGTCTTTACGGGACCAAGAGTCTAGGAACACTGAAGGCCATATGTGGGAAATGATACCTGTAAGAGGGAAATAAGTGTGAGTAACCCTTCGGATTATTTGAGACTTTTATAATGCCCCATATTTTGAAAAATATTTCATTGATGAAACTGACTTAGAGTTTTTTTGAGACATAGATATGGATAACATTATAAGCTTTTTAACTAAATAAAGGGGCGAATGGAAATATTGTCCAGGCACCAATATCCCAACCTTCTTTCATCTAGCTATAATGTCTCCTAAGCTAAAATGTGGATTCAATTCTTATGCATACAAGTTGTTCCTTCTTTAAATGTATCTAACGTTAGTACTTTTCGAGTGGTTCTAGTTTATGCTATTTTGTAAAAAAAAACAAATATGCATCGGGAAATGGATTTACCAAAATATGAAGAGATGTTTCCGTGGCCGAAAAGTGGGAGTTTTCTTCCCCCACTTAGTGACAGCTTTATGCAAAAAATAGGCGTTCCAGTAACATCTACAGAAAAATCAATGAAGCCATCCCTAAGCATTATCGGTGACACTTTATTTACATAATACATTGAACTTTGGGCAAAGCAGATAAAAGAGTGGAACAAACGCCAACAAGAGGTGGTAGCAACCTGAAATTTATCTCAAAGGAAAGCAAAATCAACCACTCAACAAGAATTTTGAGAGAGTAGTCATCCAAAGCTAGATTGGATGATACATTGGATGCAAGAACTAGACCCAATTTTTTAGGAGTTTGCACGATAGAACAACATTAGGGTACCTAACTATACGCCAAATATGTTTTGGCCAACGCATTCGGAGCAGGAGGAAGAGGCGCGTAAAAGCAAAGAGGAAGGAGAGGATGATAAAGAAGAAAGAGATGATGAAATGGATTTTGAAGAGGATGACAGACCTTTTTAAATTTTTTTTAAATATTGTATTAATTCTTGGATGATTTTAATTCGATTTTTTAAGAGTAGGATTAATGGTAAATTATTAGTTGTTTTGTGTCCTATTCTAATTTTCTATGTAGGAACCCTACATGGAGAAGGAGCAACAATTAGAGCTTTTAATGAGAAATGGAGGAAGCACCCACTAATAGCCTATGGAACTAGCATGATCAATTGGGTAACTTCTTTTCTTATCTTTTTAAGGGCTACACATTAAGGACAATATGTTATCTAAAGTGTGTGTGGGGGTGGGTAACATAGAAAATTTGTTTTAAATCTTTAGGTTTTTCTTTGATTTTTCTTGTCATTTGTGTGCTTGAGCTTGTAGAAATACAAGTGATTGCTTAGGAGCATGTACATAGGTTGATTGTATTTACAATAAATTTGGCATGAGGATAGGTGATTTTAAATTTTTGATTATTAGACTATTAAGTTCTACATATTACACTGGAAATAGGCATTAAAGCAATTGAATGTACCAAATGATATAAAGAATACAAGGAAACGAGCATGCTAGTATGAATGATAAATTATTGAATTTGTGGTTGTTTGGTTGATTAGAGTTGTGAATATTGAGATACCTAGGGATGACCTAAGACATTGTTTGGAACACACCCGGAGCCAAAAAACTAACCCTGTTAATTATCTTTAGCTCCTATTTTTGAGCTAGAAATCACTTCTTGATGAACCTTTATACAAAACCCAAGCCAAAATATAAATTTGTACTTATCCTTTTTTGTTGGTCCTAAACTGCACGACTATAGACGTCTGACCATATGTATTGAGGCTTAAGTAGATAAATTATGGCAGATTTTGTAAAAATAGAGTGAAATAGGAGATATCGTTGTGATATAGTAATTATAGGTTAGTCAATATGTGCAACAAAAGAAAAATTCAAGAAGAAAATCAAAACGAGTAAAAGTACTTGAAAAGTAAAAGCATTTGTGAGTAAGACGTATTAAAGAAGAAAAAATGTGACAAAGTCATAAAAGTAGAAAAGCTCATTCATTGGTGCATAAAAACTCGTCAGCTAACCACTATTTTTATATTATGTTGTAATGTCTTATGTGGAGAAATAAGATAGGTAAGAGAATGAGACATAAGGCGGTGAGTGGGAAAGGGTTACTGAGGGGGAGAATAGGGGACAATATGCTGTGCCAAGCTATTTTCGTGATTGTAACTATTTGATGCTTACTATTCTTGAAATCCATAACTGTTCTAAGCCTCTAAACATTACAAGTCAAAAAGCCCTATGTGATCTAGGTAGACTTGTTCATAATTCAAAATCATACTGAATAATTGCATATATGATTATTTGTATTTTGCTAGGATAACCTAATTACTTGTGTAATCTATGGATGGATTCTTATATTTGAAACCGTTAATGCTTGTATGCTTTGCAATATGCCGCACTTAGGTGTCTAATATCAAAAGTGGAAAGTCAGTTATATCTTATGCCAATATTATATGTGAATATTAAATGCCTATTCATGTGCTCCAAAGCTAACATTTGTACCATACTTGCTCAAGGGTTAAATTTTCATTTAGTGTTTTTATTTGTGTTGTTTGAGGACAAGCAATAACTTAAGTGTGGGGGAGTTTGATCTGTCGTAATTCGGTGTAGCAGATTAAAATAGTTTTTGTACTTTAGAAGCTTGAACATAAATATTTTAGTTGCATTTTAGTTACATTTCAGTAAGTGTAGTTAAGTTTAATAAATGTCCAATCTTAGTCTTTTATTGACCTTAGGGGTCGAATGAGGCCTATGGGTGAGCTAATATAGTTTGTAAGTGTGTAGGAGACCATTAGAAGGCGTATTAACTCAATACTGGCCGCTAGGTTGCAACACGGAGCATGCGATTTCACAACATAGGGAGTAGAATAAGAAAAGTCCAAGATTGCCTTCAATTTCGCGACAAAGCCTGAGGATGTTGTGATATACCCTTGAATACAACTTAAAGCTGAGCATACTACCCTTGATGTCATGACATAGGACCTAATGTGTCGTGACATCGCCTCTGTACGAGAAATTAATAAGAACCAGGGGCATTTTGGTCTGCACAATCCAACTTTAAGCTCGGGAAGTCAGTTGACTAGGGTTATGGACGGCGACCATTTTAAGTTTTTAAATAGGCTCAACTAACACATGTTAAACACACTTTTTTACTTTGTATAATTTTCTCTTCAGATTTAGTCTTTAGATATTCTATTTTCTTAGGTTTTAGATTTCCATTCTTGTTATTTACTTTTAGAAAGAAATCAAATTCTAGAATTATTCTCAAACTCTGTGAGGATTCTTTGCTTAAATTCAATACAATTAGGCTTGAAATTATTCATGTTCATTCTTTCATTGAAGTTTATATTGTTTACTAGATCCATGAGGAACTAATCGTTTTGTGGGGGATTAGCAAGTGGAGGTATGAATAATTAACTATTTTGTAGGGATTTCTTAATGGATCATCTATTCAAGAAAGGAAGAGCCGAAAACCTAGGCCTAACAACCCTAGGAAGTCATCGAGATGGGAATTAACCTAAATTTGGTATGACCTATCAGTGAACACCTTAACCTTGAACTAATCTGGATTGTGAGGTCAGAAGATAAGTAATTCTTGCCGACTTAGTATTTTAGTGGACTTATCGAAAGATCCTACTGGGGTATTTACTAGTTGATTGAACAAGAAAACCCGAGACGATAGTTGATTAAGATTACTGAAGCATGCTAATAAACCTTGCCCAGATTTGATACATATTTTCTTATTTGATTTCTTGCTTTTCATTTATTTAATTTTCTTTTATGTCATTGTTTATTATTAGTATAGATTATTAAAACCCTTCTTTTAATCTTTAGTACTATAATTTAATTAAAGTATTAATTAGATCTATTTATGCTTAAATTAGAATTAATTAAGTCCTTGCCTCCCTTGGGTATGATCCTCAAAGTACATACCTACTCCGTTGTAACTATATTAGAACCTGACCCGTATACTTGCAAATACTGCTTTTTCACATCTTTTGTGTAGGATTTCTACTTTGGACGTATATTTCTCAAAGGAAACCTATATTTCCTCCCACAGAAAGCCTTGTAAGGTGCCATCTTAATGCTTGAATGATAATTATTGTAGGCAAACTCCACTTAATGTAAGAACCTCTCCCAATTACCTTCAAACTCAATCACACAACTCCTCAGCATGTGCTAAAATGTTTGAAATTCAACCTTGTGCCCAAAGCTTGATGTAGTGATGGGGTAATTAGATATAGGCATTCCTAGTCTTTCCATGCTCATATCTTTGAGTGAAAATGAGTTTTTTTTAAAGTAAATTATGCTTTGAGTAGTTTGCATGCGAGTTTGTGTTTTTTTCCCTTTTTAGTAGTTTTTAGATTATTATGGAGTTTTAATGAAAATTGTAACACCCTTTACCCAGTCTAGTCGTTGGACCCGAGTTACAAAATAAAATAAAATAAAATAAAATAAAATAAAATAAAATAAAATAAAATAAATCATAACAGTAGGCTTTAATGTTCCTACTTATCTTATTAATTGTAACAATATTTTCTAGGTTTAATGTCGAAACCTCCCCGACAAAGGTGCCAAATACTTGATCGCCTATAAACAAGTTATCGTTTATAGGAAAAATAACACACCAAAAATATAAGAAATTATGTAAAACCCATACCCGGTCCGGTTACCAAACCCAAGTTATGGAATACCACATTAGCCACCTAAGTGACTCTCCATTAAAACCCAAACTAACCTGTAACGACCCGATAGTCAAGGGTTGTCGAAAAGTATAGTTTTGGGACTCCATTTTCGTAAACTAGACTCGTAAATATTTTATTAAATATTTACGGAGTTATAATAGAGACAAATTAAATTTTGAATAATTAATTTTCATGAAATTAGGAGTTATTAAGGTATAGGGACTAAATCGCGTTAAGATTAAAAGTTGGATTATAATTAAATCATAAAGTAAAACCTAAAGGACTTAAAAAGTAATTATACCTTTTCTTATGTTGTAGTGGACGGTCATTAATGATGCATATTATATATGTATTAAATGTTATAAGTTATAATTAATAAATAATTTATAATATAAAAAATAAAAAAATAATAAAACAAAGTTTGGTTAGTGGGAAAGGACATGAAAACCATTTCATTTGTTTCTTCATGCAACCGAATAAGGAAAAAAGAGAAGAAGAAATGAATGGCTTAGAGATCTTGAGTTCAAGCTCAAAATTGGTTAGTGCAATTTAGTACTTTTCTTGTAATTTTTACGTTTTTGGAATCCCAATACTTAGAACTAACCAACCGATGCTACAATTTTTAGTATTGTTCAAGTTTGATGATGTTACCATTGTTGATTAGTTAAAGCTTTAGGGATTTTATTAATAGATTTTTAAGTTAGAAGTGGAAAATGACTAAATTGTGGAGTTAATTGTTAATTTTGAGCAATAGAGATTAAATTGTGAAAAATTTGAAATTAAGGGGTGGAATTGGAAATAGGGAGCTAAATTTAGCTTAGAGTGAAATTAGCATAAAAATTTGAGGTTAAATATGTTGATTTAAAATTAGTCTCAATTTAGGGACTAAATTTAAGATTAAGAAAAATGTGGTATAAAATTTGAAATTTAATAAAAATTGAGTTGTGTATTATTAATCTATTTTAATTATTTTATCTCGTAGCAAACATCGTTCTGGAATCCTCGAGTAAGAAGGGGAAAGATAAGGTCGACGTCGAGTAGCTCGGAAGATACAGTTTGTGTTTCTATAATATGAATTAAGTTATAAAATTATGCATTTTATTTGGATTGTTCATGGTAAGTAGTTGAGGTGAGATTTCTTATTCAAATTGGGTTGATTCGAATTAATGGAAAAATCATGAGGATTTAATGGTACATATTTGAAAAATATACATATTTTTATGAATGTTGAAATGAATATATGTATGGAGAAAATATGATTGCTATCAAAATTGAATATATGCTTATATGTGATAATGTGCATATATGAAATTGAGACATTGGTTGTATCGAAAAGTGAAATGAAACCCTATTAACTGTTTCGGGCTAAGTCAAATATAGACGACATGCCATAGAATAGGAAGAGTTTAGAAATTTCTTCGACTTCGAGTCGATGACGCACTAGGTGCCAATTTACTCCGGTTTAACCGATGAGACATTGGGTGTCAACGTATTATAGCACTGGGCCCAATTATTACTTCGGAATTATCCGATGAGGCACTGGTTGTCAAACTGGTGTGTTGGTTAGATCCGCGTATCCATTTGAGTCCTAATCATGTTAATAGGGAAATAAATATGAATTATGAAATTTATATATGTGAAATGAAAATGTAATATGTGAAATGAATTAGAATGGAATGAAATTTTGGATTGAGCCATGAACATAGATTGACTATGTTCAAATGGAATATGGATCAATAATGTGGTTTGGATAGAGCCATTTCATGAGTAAATATCGAGTGCTTTATGAGAGGATATTGATATAACAAGAGTTGAGAAATGTAATGCATACGGGAAACTAAAATGGGAATTAGGTATTTGTATAATTGAAAATGCCATGTATTAATGTTTCGAAATGTGTAAAGTAAAGTAGTATTGCCATGAAAATTGCATGATTTAAACTTATAGTGAATTTTAGTTTGAGCATATTTATATCTTTTTTTAATATTTAGATTATAGAAATACCACTGAGTTATACTCAGCATACGATTTTGCTTCCCGTGCGCAGGTTAAGTACTTTTCAATTTATCGTCAATTCATCATCTAACAACAATTTTGAACTCAAGCGTGGTGATGTTTTATTTTGTAATGGCATGTACCTAGGAGGTCTTTTGGTTGATGTTGTTTTGTTAATGTGATGTTATTTTGAGTCCATGTGTAATGGTATTTATTTGTTCATATGGTTGTGGTTAAATCTATGTTTTGGTATGTTAGCTAAGCTAATGTTTTGCATGTGTTTAGTTTTAAGCTGGGTAGCCTAAATAGCTAAAACATTAGTTCAATAATGAAAATTTAGTATGAATGAGAGTTTGAATGATTGATGGCTTATTAATATGTTTGCAATTATAAAATGTGGTACCAATGAGGGTACATTGGTTAGGCACTTAATACGGATGTTTTGGCATGTTTTAAGCATGTTTAGTTGTGTTTTGAATAGGTTAAATGATTGGTAAATTAGTTGCTTAGTGTTCAAGGAAGCATGATTTGGTAAACTTGAGTTTTAAGGTAAATTTCGGCACCACGGCCTAAGACGAGGCCTGTCACACGGCTATACGACACACACGGTTTGGCACACGGCATGCGACACGGCTGTGTGACCCAAGTCAGTAAGTTACACAGGTAGAGACATGGGCTGGGACACGACCGTGTGTCTCAAGTTTGTGAGTTACACTAGTAGAGACACGGCCTAGGACACGGCCGTGTGTCCCAAATTCGAAAGCCACACGACCTGGGGCATATCACATGGCCTGGCCACATGGCTGTGTCACCCCTATTTATAAGTTTTTTTTAAAATCTTCCCTGAACTCTTAGATTGTTTCAAATTAGCCCATGTCTATTTTTAGACTATTTTTAGGGTATCGTAGACTCGTATTAAGGACTATAAGAGTATTTTTACTCTGATTTTCAATGAAATAGCAAACTTAAACTAGGTGAAGTAGGTCATTCTACTGATATCATCGAAGGTAGTAGTTGGAATATAGTTCAATACTTTGATGCTAATAATTGGAATAGCCTTGTTATGTATCCAACTTCTAGATTTCAAGAGAGGATAAATAGTGATAAGAGTATAGATAGTGGAAGACCAAGTTTAGCATTGCTTAGCATATCTCATTGCTCTATTGTATAAGATAATAATATAGAAATATTAAATTAGCATGTATTGCTCCCTGTATAATATGATGCTAATGATTAGTTGCACCTTTGCTTTTGTTGTAATTCAGATGTGTTAATAAAGTATTATTGGTTCTCAAATAAGAACATAAAGCAAAACATTAGAAACCATAAAAAATAACTAAGTCATAAATCATTCGGCGAGGCCAATAGAAATATTTCTCTAAGCCCAAATAGAATCCCACATTTCTTTTATGTCTAGAATTTGCTTGTACTACCTTTCCAATGATTATGCTTTACGTGGATCACTTGCCTCGCTGCTACATACCGCGCGATCTAACTATTTGTAGTGTTTAGAAAAAAATGTGTGAGCTCTTGCGAGCTCAGCGAACATTCAGGAAAGAATAACCACATAACACATACAAAACATAAGTCAAACAAAAGTTTTGGCAAGGTCATTAAACTGTGAACTGGGTTTTCCATACTTACGCAAAGTCTGGTTCGCAGTTACTAACTATCAGTTAGCTTAAAAACTGTAAAATGCATTTTTATTTTAGAAAACACAATCTTATTCACATGTTATTTTCTTTTGGATAAACAAATCTCTTTATAACTCCTTACTTGACTCAAAGAGTCTTAACATGTCCTATAAGTGTAGTATAAAGCTAAACACTCTCCAAACACACCAACATATCCATTGAATGGAGCTTAGCTCGACATTCTCTTATCTCTCCAACCTATCCTAAGACTTCTTGCGAAAATCACAAGACATAATGTGAGTACTCAGAATCTTATGGCATTCGATTATATCCAACGGTTTCAGAAGTTTTATAGTTTCAAAACATTTGCTTAAACATAGAGCTCGCAAATCGTGAGGAGCTCGCAAAACATTGTTCATAATTAGCTCGCAATATAGAGCTCGCATATCACTGTTCATAAAAACACATATTTAAACACAATCACAAAACAAAGTTTTAGAGAAAACTTGCTCTAGGAACTTAGGTCAAGACCCTAAGCTCCTGATGATTGTTGAAAGCTTAGGTCAACACTCACCAGTGTAACATCCTGATTTAGGGCCTAGTCGGAACAGTGGTTTTGGGACCACAAAATCGATGAGGAAAAGAAATTATTTTTACTATATTTTTATGGCCTACAATTTCACGGAAAGATTTCGTGAAAATTTCGTTGAAAAATTTTGACGTTTGGGCACTCAATTTAATCAAAAGGACTAAATTGTAAAAAGTGCAAAAGTTGAGTTTTATATGTTAAAGATATTTAATTGTTATGGAACTGTAAATTAGGGGTCCTTATATGGTAATTAGACCATTAGTTAGTGATGGACAAAAATGGACATGAGATAAGTGAAATAGGATTTTTTTAAGTAAGGGCATTTTAGTATTTAGTAAATAAATAGAATTAAAAGGGAAAAAGATGTAAAAATTGTGTTCATCATCCTTGCTTGCTGCCAAAACTTGAAGGAAGCCATAGCTAGGGTTTCTTCACTTTCTCAAGCTCATAGTAAGTGATTCCAAGCCCCGTTTTTAATGTTCTTTACGTTTTTGGAATCCTGGTAGCTTAATTTAGCTTATTTTAGCAATAATTTAACCTAGGGTTTATATTTGGAAAAAGACCCATAGGTGAAATATGATTATTTTGATGTTTTATGGTAGAATATGAAGCTAATAATTATGTTAAACAACTTTTGCTAGTCGATTTTAAGTGAAAATGAGTATATTGACATAATTGGCAAAAATACCTAATGTTCATAAGTGTTAGAGTAAGAATTTGATGTTGTCATAGAAGAGAAAAATGTTCAGCATGTTATAAAACATAAGAATAAGAGATGAAGTTTAATTTCCAAGCTTTGCGACAAAAGTGTAAATATGCAAAAGTTTAGGGGTAAAATTGTAATTTTGCCAAAATTGAGTCAAGGATTGTTTTGATGGATGTGAGTATTAAATAAGCTAAATTTGCTATTATAGATCAAGAAGAACGAAATCCGGAGCTAGACCGGGGAAAGAAAAAGATTGAGGACTAAAGTGTTAGATTTGATCACATTTTTGTACCGAGGTAAGTTTACGGTAAATAAATACAATATTTTAATAATTATTATTAATTTTGCTATTTTCCAGCAATTATGTATTTATTTTATGAAATTATTTAATGTTGACTCAAGTATGAGATGATAAAGAATTAGTGTTAAAAAGTCCCGTTGAAACGTAAGGAATATATCGGATACAAATGTCATGACATTTGGGTAAAGAGATCCCATGTAAGACCATGTTTGGGACATGGCATTGGCATCATTGAGGTTATGAGAGGTCCCATGTAAGACCATGTCTGGGACATGGCGTTGGCACCGAGATGAGAGGTCCCCCATAAGACCATGTCTGGGATATGGCATGGGCACCGATATGAGAACTCCCATGTAAGACCATATCTGGGATATGGCATTGGCAGTACAGAAACATCTCATGTAAGACCATGTCTGGGACATGGCTTTGGCATGTTATTATCAGAAAAGAGACCCAAGTATCCTTATTATTTCACTGTGGCTCAATGGGCTAGAAAACAGATTATGTTCTATGGAAGTTGAAGTAAAAGTATAATTAGCAACTTCAGGTGAGTTATAAGAGTTAAGGATATGTTATGATATTTAGTAAGAACCAATATTTCAGCAAGAGAAGAGTAAGTTGTAATCTTAAGCTATAAATAAACAAGTAAATGAGAGTAAGTAAAGAGGAAACTTAAGAACATGATACTTGCATATCATTAATTGTGTTAAATGTTGTTATTTATTTACTTGTAAACTTACTAAGCTTTATGCTTACTTCTTTTATTTTTTTCTTTCATATATTATTATCAAGCATAGTCGGGATCTTGAAGACGTCGGAGAGCGTTCACACTATCAACCACCACAACTTGGTATTTTAAGACGACAAATGTTTCGAGCTATGACATGTATAGGGACTTAGTCGTTTTGATTGTATATTCTTAGATTATGACCAAAAGATGATATGTAAATATTTGATGATGAATAGTTATTAAAATGACTCAGTATGAAGGTGTTTGTTGTTATAAATGTCTAGGTGATAAATTATGCATAGAAATCATGAAAAAGTAAAAATTGGTAGTGAAACAGTTTTGGGACAGCAGCAGTGACGTGATTTTGAAAAATCACCAAGGATAGTAGAAAATGAATTAGAGGGTGGATGAGATATAGAATGAAATATTATTGAGTCTATTTTCATAGAAAAATAACAGTGTAGACAAAGAAATTATGTATTCTGAGATATTTGCATTTTAGTTAGACAATGTCAAAATGGTTTTTAGAATCCCCTGTTCTGAATTTAGAAAATCATTAAAAATTTTACAAAAATAGTTATGAGTTGTAATTTATATGTATAGATTCATTATTGATTCTATTTTCTGTAGAAACAAGTGAGAACACCATATGAAGTCTGGACAATGAGATAATTAAATTTTAGTGACAAGAGGTCAGGACAGTCAATCAATGAAATAGGGGAGAATTTAAATAATAAACTGTACTAATTGGATTAACCAAAAATTTTGAAAACTTTATGGTAAAAAGATATATGAGTCTAGTTTCAGGGAAAATTTTTGGATATAAAATTTGAGTTTTGTAGCTTAATTTATAATTAATTTTGTAACTACTGCGCAGGTGGACAGCTTTGTTGTGAATAGTGAAATTAATTTCAAAAGTAAAATTTTATGCCCCGAACTTTTAAGTTAAGTCAAGTAACGCCTCATGCTAGGCTCCGGCAACGGTCTCGGGTAAGGGCTGTTACAACCAGTTTGTTTAAAGCTTGAAACAAACTTTTCTTTTCCCTTGTATTTGCTTGTAGATGGTTCTGTTAGGTTTGAAAAATTCACAAACATACACAAGTCACTAACAACACATTAAAACTCATACATAAACACAGGCGAACCTAGGTCCACACATGCTAGTCTTTTCGCGAACCTAGTTCATTTGTTGCAAACCTTCTTTAATTACTTCTAAACATCAACTCAATAGAGAAATAAAGTATTACCTTAAATACTAAGAGTTTAGTTCTGGGTTCTTTTTTTTTTTTACAACAAGATAATCTATGAAGGAAATTGAGAGAGTTTTTTTTGTTCAAAAGAATATGGAATTTTTAATGAAAACATCTTAATTTATAGGCACTAGGTGTTTTGATGTTCTTAGGAAACCCTAGTCGTAGTAGAAATAGGAAAAAGTTACGTGCATGAATGGTGTTGTAAAGTGGATAATAAGTTGACTTTTTAATTTTTTTATAATTACCCTTTTGTTGCTCCTACTTTGGACTTGCGCCCCAAAACAACGATTATAGCTTGCTAAGCCCACTGGCAATCATATTTCGCTAGGCCTAAACCAATGGTTGACCTCAGCTTGCCAGGCCCACTAGTGAACTCCAGCTCACTAGACCTCAAACTCCTAGGCCCTATTTTTGGATGTAACAAATTTAAACAGTGGTGCCCGCAAGTGCATGGGTCAAATTGTAATATAGTATAGTTTACAATGAAACACTTGGAAATAATCTGAGCATCTTATCCAAGGGAGGATGGAATAAATCTATAAAAACCTTTTTACAATAATAAGTCTAAGTTGTAATAATTAAATCTGATATTATGAAAAACCATAAAATAGATTAATGATAGAAATAAATTAACTAAAATAAATAAAAAATGAAAAATCGACAAAACCAATCAAGAAAATTAACTCATTTTAAGGTTTGTAATTAACTTCGAATTAGGGTTTTAGGGTGGATTAGCTATTGATTAACCAATTATTACCTCCCGACCTTAAACTAATTAATCGATTGGCTGATACTTGCTTACTTTTCGACTTCACTTTCTGAACCAAGATAAACTATGATTTACTAGTTTGACTTATCTCCCGATCTTGTCTTACCTATGATAACATCCTAGGGTTATCAAGCTTAAGGTTTAAGAGCACCTAATCTATACCAATTAATCCTCTCAATAAACCCTAAATCCTCTGTTAATCACATCCCCATCCACTCATTAACCTCTTTTAAGGGTTTAGCTACTCATGTTATTCATATCTCTAACTTAATTAAATTAATCCTGTAAAGAATACAAATAAATTAGAATATAAAAGGAATTAGAATAATCGTGGATTGATATCAAATGGAGAACAGAGTAGTAATCAGTTGACCATAATAATGAAATATGTCAATTGCAAAGAAGAAATAAATCAAATATTTCAAAATTATAAAATAACACTTGGATCAAAATCGATTCGAAGAGGAAAAAAATAGTTTAGAAAAGACGAAAGAAAATAATCTAATCCTAATCCTAAACTACTAGGGTTTTTCATTGCGTCTAAGATGATGTAGTCACATCAAACCTCTAAGCTTTTATTTATAGGAGTGTTAGAAGCCCAAAATAGGTCTTTGACATGTCCTAGGTCTTCGTATAAAGTTGATTGTGCAGATGAAAATAGCTTCGTCATCCTTGGGCATCACGTCGACCGATGTCACGCCATAGCCCTTGCATGGCGCGGCACAACCACAATTTTATGCCTTCTTGCTTCTGTTTCATGCTTTGACAACTCAAAAAACTTGTGCATCACTCATTCCTTACTTTCACTTCAATTAGGCATATAAATCTTCATCCTACACACTCAATTAAACATATTAGAACTACCTAAGGCCCGTGCAGGCCTATTAGGTCACAATAGTTATCGAGATATCGAGATATCAAGATATCGTCTTTTGCAATAGAAACATACAGGAAAATTATGAAAATACTTAACAACAAAGACTTGGACTCAATTAATAAGAAATAAAACTATTTTAAGAGAAAATAAAACCTAAATTAAAATCCTAAATATACTAACAAAACCCTAAAAATGGCTTGGCCAAAGCTCCTCAAGTTTAACCTATGTTTAACTATATATATGCAAAACTGGTTGCTCAATTAGGTCAATTCCAAGCCATAATTACACTGAATATGAGTTGTACGAACAAAAGACACCCTTAATGAATTTTTTCCCTTCGTCAGACCTGTTTCGCGACACACAACTTCAAATATGACTTCTTGAATGGGCTCGATTGTGTTGCGACCCCGGAAGCTTGTGTTGTGACTCGACCGCCATTCCTAATGCTTTTGGGCCTAAAAGTAAGTGTCATGCACACTTAATTAAAGCATTAAAACTACCTTAAGGCTGGTGTTGGCCCAATAGGTCAACTAACTTGAAATATTGTGTAAAAACACTTATTTTTCAATAATTTAACTCTAAGGTAAGAAAACCAAATATGCAATAAAAGATGCTAAAATATTTAGAAAATAAGCTCATTAAATATTGAAAAGTACTTAAATTTCTACTATGATTTGTGGCAGGTCAATTTGCATGGTCAACGAAAAAAATGCAAGTTATTAACTCTACTGTTATAAAGCATTCATTGAATGTGAACCCTAGTGCCAAGCTAAAGAAATAGAAAAAAAATGGAGGTTCACACAAGTTACAATTGAGTCGACCAAACAAGAGGTAGAGAAGTTATTTGTTGCAGAGTTCATTAAGGAAGTGATGTATTTTGTCTTCAAAAACCTTAACAAAGCCTCCCTACAGATGGGTTCCTCTTGTCAATGGTAGATTATTGGATGATTCAACAAGCCACAGTTATATAAGCTTCATGGATGCTTTCTCGAGCTATAACCAAATTATATTAGTAAAAAAAAAGATCAAGAGAAGACATCCTTCATCATAGAGGATGATTAATTTTTCTATAAAGTTATGCTATTTGAGTTGAAAAATATTGACACAACATAAAATGATTGGTTAAAAATAGTTCAAACATCAAATTAGACAAATTATTGAAGTATATGTTGATGATATGTTGGTTAACTGCTTAACAATGAATCAGCATATCAAGGACCTACAAGAAGTGTTCACCATTTTGAGACATTATAATATGAAGTTGAATCTAACCAAGTGCACCTGTGGTGTGGAAATGAGTAATTTTTGGGATTCATGATCTCTAACAAGGGAATTGAAGCTAATCTTGAAAAGGCTAGGGCCATTCTCAACTTATCCCTACCCCCTCAAAAAATACAAAGGAAATGCAAAGATTGTCACATAAATTTGTTGCATTAAATAGATTTGTCTTGAAGATGGTTAACATGTACCTCCCCTTCTTCAAGCCCCTCAGGGTTCCTTTTAAGTGATGGAGGATTGTCAAAAAATTTTAAACAATTAAAGTAATACTTTATCTCTATTACTATTCTTACATCCCCTGCACTAGATGATCATCCACATTTCTACATGATAGTATTGGATGAAATTGTGGTGGCGTTGTTTATTAAGAAAGAGGTAGCTCACCAGAACCCTTTCAATTATGTTGGTAAAGCCTTGCTGATTGGTGAGTTAAACTATTCAAAGATAGAAAAAGTGGTGTTAACTCTATTATTTTTTACAAGGAAGCATATTTCCAAGAAAATCCTATTTTTGTATTGTTGGACCAATCTTTGAAGGATATTTTGAATAGGTTTGATTCTTTAGGTTGGATGGTTAATAGAGTATTGAATTGAGTGAATTTGGTTTGAAATTTTTACCAAGGAGAACAGTGAAAACCTAAGCTTGGGCAGACTTTATCGTGGAATGCTCAATTCCCAGAGGTTCTTCTATCAAATGTCTAACCTAACCAACCAGTGTATATGGGAATTGCTTCATCGGTCAAAGATCAATTAGGCCTTTATAGCTTGAACCTACTTCAACCAAAATTGGATGCTTTATGTTGACAACTCGACGAGGAAGAATGGATTTGGGTTAGTAATATTGTAGATTGATACAAAGAAAATGAATGGTAATATGGACTTATATTTGCTTTCAATACCTCCAACAACATATATTCCCATCTCATTGCCAAACAAGTCCAAGGCGAATACAACGTCAAAGACCCCACCTTCGCCAAGTATAACAATATAGTCAAATGTCAGGCACCTTGCACCCAATTATATTTTTAAACATACATCATTTGAACATTTGCATTTAAAAAGATATTTAGTAAGCTATATGGTTGTTGGTGAAGTGAGGTGCCATATTTCAATATGACAAATTAGGTTCTTTAAGAACTTAAAATGATTTTTTTGGGTAATTAGAGGAGTTGTTTAGTGTTTTTCATACTTACAATACATTTCAACTTCGATTGTAAATTTTAGTGTGTTTTAAACTCTTATAAATAAAATAACAATTATACTTCCAAAATAGACTTATTTGTGGGACAAGGCTTTTGCAGGGACTAGTTGAGGAGAGTGAGGAAACAAGTATTGCAAATTGGAGTTGAGGTCCCAACATAATTTATGGATGTCATGAAATTAGAAACTTCTAAGCAACTAAAGAGACAGCCTTTATCACTATTTTCGGGCAGAATAACAATATCTCAAAGTTGTATATAACTTATTGTATTTTTAGCCCTATCGGTGCCATCTAATTATAAGGAGAGAAAGTGAAACCCTAGTTGAATTAGTAGAATGCATTTAATGCCTATTTAATAGAAAAACAATCCCCTAGTTAAACTAGGAGAGAGAGGGGCTAATGGGGTGTGCTTCCTTCATATGTATTATGATGGAGATTTCAGCCTCTCTTATACTGGATCCAATTATATGTGCTTCCTGGACTTTTAACCCAACACTTTAATTCAACCTAGTACATGTTTTTTTATTTCTCAAAATATACATTACTTATTAATCTAATTTAAATTAATTAATTTTCTCAACCCAATTCTAATTCCTTTAAAATCATGACAACTTTACCATAAAAGAATCTATGAGAAAATATATTTAATTTCTACATTCAATGGATTTTACAATGAAAAATTAATTTAATTCCATTTTCAAACTTCAATTATTTAATTAAATAATAATTTAAAAAATTTAAATTAATTATCAGATCATTTCCATACTAAGTGAGAAACCACATTCATTTCTGAATGTAACTCATTTCTCTAAATTAATCAGTTCTATCCATTTCTATTCATTTGGTTCATCATGCAATTCATTTATGGTTTCAACGAGATAGCAGAGGAACCAATTGGATATATGTGATTAAGGCTCAAATAGTTTTTCGTATTTTCTAACACCACTAGAAATCAGGTCATTACAGATTTATAATAAAGTTCCAGCTTTTCACCTATTAATTGTAAACTCATTTAGTCACGAAATCATTCTACTATAGTATCGTGGCAGAGCTCTCCCTAATAATATACCATTACAAAAGCTACTCGATCAATGCTCGTCCAATGACCTTGTCATAAATGTGTTACCCTCATAGGATATTATTAATCTTTTTGGGATAAATCCACTCTCCCGATATTATTCTATTTTATCTCATGGTAACCATTACATCTTCCTTCATGAAAAGTCAATTACTATCAAATAGTAATCAAGCCATTCATCACAATGATGAATGACTGTGACCACGTTTACTTTTCATCTATCATGCAATGCTAGTGAGCGGATATCGTTTATCCATGTCTTGGGCTATGAATTCCACTATTATGAATGATGCTACATACTGCAAAATTCGTATACCCAACGCACTAGATTTCAGTTCCTAATTTATTTGAACTCAATATTTTACCTACATAAAAGTATACTAGTCACGCAAACATAATCCATCATCCACTCAGGATTAAGGTATGAAACACTATGAACGTCACAAGTGAATAAATCCATAAACAGATTCAAGACCTATTTTGCTTGGGTCCAGCCGATGTACTATCAATTCAGTCAATGGCATCTATGTCTCTATCTTCTAGGAGTCATCCGTTCCGATGCCTAAGACAAAACATCTCTCCAATTGGACTTGATAGATGAAATATTAGTCTTTCAATCGGGTTTCTCATTTTTTATTAGACTAATGACATGTTTAGGTTCGTCTACAAATATAAGCTATCTTTTCATCTACAAGTATTAGTTAAACATTAGGTAACCAGTGAGCTAATAATTGCTTCTATTTTTTTGTAACCCCCTAAACCCGGCCTAGACGTTATGGTCGAATCCCAAAGATCATGTTGGCCATGATGATGGAGCAGAAAACATTTAACTATTTTCTTTCAAAAATCGTTGTCTCTTTTATTTAAAATTAGCGTGCTGATTTGCTTAAGAAAATCTAAAGTAATCTCTTTGAACTTCTTTGGGCAGATATTTTCAGAAATCGAATAACTTTGAAAAGACTAAATTTGAGCATTTGAAGTAAACATCTTAATTTGAAAATGTCACAGTGGAAGATTGAAAAAAATCATATTTGTTGATTTAAAATCATTATTCAATACATTTCATAAAATATTGATTAACAAAGTAAAATAGATTAAAGTTTAGTAAAAACGTGTTCTTGAATTTGAGATAAAATCATTGGGTCCAATCAAAATTGTGTTAAAAAATCTAGTTTTTCGTACTGATTTGATAAACCATTTTTAATAATTGTTTTGAAACCAAATCATGCAAAATCAAACCAAAATCCAAAAATCAATGTCCCATGCCACGGTTCCACAAAAAATAATTAAACAATCTAAATACCAAAACCAATAAAGTATAAATGTTTATACGAAAACATCCAAGTACTCCTCCTTCAGCCATGCCCATGTCCTAACCTTAAGGGTCATCTGAAAAGTGAGGAATTTAAATGGGGTGAGCTTTTAAAGCTCAATGTGAATTCAACTTAAAAGAGTTCCAGAGAACTCGTCCATCCAATAACACACCACGTTGTGGACAAGCCACTGTATATCGTTGTAGTCAAGCCACTAGATAACGTTGTGGTTAAGCCATTGTATATCATTGTGGTCAAGCCACTATATATCCTTGTGGTCAAGTCACTGAATAACGTTGTGGTCAAGCCACTTTCTATTGCAGTAAAACTGCCTAAGTCTTCCTCTTTACATGCGAATCATATCTCAATTTCAATATTGGTGGCATTATTTATATATCATGCCTATCATATAATGTCATTATATCACACATCATGAGAAATGGGAATATATACATAATTTCACAACAATTATTAAATCACATCATTTACTTCATATGATCATAAAATGATCAGTTTGAAGTACTTACTTCAGTATCACCCTTTTTATGAATTTAACATCCCTTTTTGAATAAATAATGTATTCTCAATATTTCACATTATGGAGATCTTTAACAAGGTTTCAATTTTGAATAAATATATATATTTGACAATAAATCTCATATGTAATTTTTCTATTAAGTTAAACCCACACCTGATAATTAGCCTTGCCTCTAGATCAAATCCTCAACCTTTAGTGATGGCAAAATTATATAGATCTCCCACTTGATCCAATTCAAATAACGATTATCATCACATACGTTTATTAGTTTTTTCCAAGAATGTAATTTCTACTTCATAAAGGATTGAAAAGAGAACTTACTTTTATTTTTTTCTATGAAGAAATCTAATTGATTTCTTATGGATGAAGAGAATCCAAATAATAAAATCAACCTTTCAAAAGTAATCACGTAAAAATCAGTCCTTATACTTGGTTAGACGCAATGGAAAATTTATATAGGCTTTTCCTATTGGTACTTACATTACCAAGATAGAGTTGGAGAGATCAAATATTATCAGAATAATGGTTCAGTGGAGGAGAATTATCTAAGCAGTCATCATCATCAAAAATAAAAGAAATGATTAAATTAGAACATAGAAACGATCTACGAAAATAGGAGAGGCAAAATAGAAATTAAAAAAAAATTAATGAAATGAAGAGAAAATGAAAATCAATGAAGAATGGTGACTAACGACCGTGGTGGTGTGGTGGTGCTACGATAGCACGACAATGTGCAGCAACGGTGTGACGGTGATGAAATGTAAAGGAGGAGTGAAAGAGGGGAGAGGTTTTAGTGGTGTCATGGTGGTGATTTGGTGATAAAGTGGTGGCCAACAATTGTGATATGGTGGAAAAATGTAAAAGAAATGGTGGTTGAAGGAGGAGGAAAAAAGAGAAAAATGAGGAGAGAAAGTTGAAATGAAAAGAAAATGGGAATTTTAGGTGTCTAGTTGCATGGGATGGCAAGGTCAATGGGGGAGAAGGAAAATGTGGAAAGGGAAGGTTCAAGGGGAAATAAGGAAAAGTGAAGGAACATAAGGAGAAAAACATGCGCTATTGGAGGAAAGAATAACAACTTTAAGGGATGAAAGAATCTTCTCCCTTATGGCAACTTTGGGTAGACGGCAAGGGGGTGTTGACCAACCTTTTTAATGCTAATAAATAAATAAAAATATGTAGACGAAGGGAATTAAAAATAGGATCTCAGGGAGATTTATTAAGCCCATTACCACTAGGCTACTTAACTTGCTTGCACATGAACTGACGAAATTAAAAATAAAAATATGGGGCGCGATATTTTCTTTACATACAAAAGCCACATGAGGAAAATATGAAAAAGGTATTAATGTAATTCATGAAAAATTTTATTAACCAATCTATTTGAAAAAATTACAAGTGTACAAACTAATATGCTACACTTAGGGAACCAAATCCAACATTACAATGGTGTATTGATGTCGCAATATCAACCTCAGATACGAATAAAAGATTCAATCGAGCTGGTCAAGTTTGTGACCACCAAGGTCGATGTCACAACAATGGACCGAATCAACATGATTTGGGGACCTAACTGCCAACGAGGTCGCAACATTAAGCACTGATGTCGCGACATTGAAGTCTGATGATGTCAATTCAGCAAGGGCAATTCAAAGGTAAAATTGGGTCAAAGGGTTTACAAATCAGATTTTTAGGGGGTTATTTTTGTAAATCTTAGGTCAAACCTTTTAAACATATAAATACCACTTTTAGGAGCCATTTAGTAGAGACGTTTTAGGTTAGTTATTTCATTAGATCAATTTTCATTTTCTAGGTTTTTAAGGTTGTTTAATAAAATAGTACATAGACCAATTAGTAGGTTATCAATTTTACTTGAAATCATGTTCTTTTTATTATATTGAAGAATTCTAGCAAACGAGCTTACTTTACTTGGTGGAATGCAATTTGGATTTCATTTGGATCAAAGATTTCATCAAAAAATATTAAGCATTTCTACACTTTGTGATTTCATTCTTTTGCTTTTTTTGTATGAAATTGTATTGTTAATTTGATAATGTTATGGGCATGAACTGAAATTTTTGAGTGATTGATTGATTGATGTGTTAGTGTATGAAATTTTAGATCTATGGACTAAATTGCTAGATTTGGACTAAATTGAATGAAATAGGAAACTTAGAATTGATGCCTCTAAGTGAAAATCAAGATAGGTAAGACAGAGTGGAGATCCTATTGCGCATCTATTCATTTAGTTCAATATAATAAATTAAGGCTAAGAGGATAATTTGATTAGATTTCTTGTTTAGGTTCAATCGAGGCCGAGAGGTGAGGTTTAATTAGACAAGGATATTAGTAATTTGAGTGCTTAATTTTAAATTCATTCCTAGCACATAAATTATCCAATTACTTTTGCTTCTCAATTATTAAATTAATTTATTGAATACATGTATTGTAGTACTTTTATTTAGAGTCTTTATAACCGCATACCTTTTCGATTGTCGTACTAACTAGTCGCTTTAGTAACCTAGTATACTTTCCCGTACATTTTATTTGTTCGTAGCCATTCAGTCACATGTTCTCTTTTGTGTTTGATCATTTGAATACTTCGTGTTCCATTGCAACATCTTTATTACAACTCGATTGTCACACCTACAGTCACTGTATTTTCATTCCTTAGTTCATTTGCATATTTCATTACTCGATGCACACATACCGAGACAAAATCAAGTTGTTGGCACTGTTGTGGGGGAGAATTTTTTGTGATATTTGCTTATTGGCCGAATTGCATGCTTTCTTTGGAAAGATACTTTGTAAATCAACAATAGTTAGATATGGTGCTTGTCTATTTAAATTGCATTATAATAGTAGTATTTTGTGGTTTTCCTTTTTGTTAATCATTAGCTTTGGGTCTCATAGTTCTGGATATCTAGGGTTTTATTTTTATTTTTTTTTATTGTTTGTATTTTTGTAGAATGGCTTCTTTTATTGATAAAATGTTCTTCGACTGAAAATGGTTACGATCTAATATTGTCGTGCCCAATATAAGTGTTCTTCATTTCAAAATAAATACGAGATTATTAACTTGGAAATTAGAGAATGTCTAATTTTGTAATGCTAAAGCAAGGTATCCGGTTGGATTTTTACGGCAATTCAAGCATATATGTAGTACGATGTTTATTCTAGATTTTCAAGTGATGCAATTTGATTGCTTTTACTTGCCTCCGAATACTGTTCATACATTTGAGGAGTTTTTTCAACTATTTTTACGATGAAATATGCCTATGACTACTATTTTCATTGCTTATGAAAAGTTATTCAAGTTTAAGAAGCATAGGAATGAATGATGGGACAAGCATGAGACCGTTTTAAGAAGATACTTTGTAGATTGATCGTTAGTGATGTCGATATAGCGGTGCAACAACAATAATTTTATGAAGGGTTAGAAGCAACAAGCCTCAATTAGATATTATAGTTGGTGGAAGCAATTGCAGTAAACTTCTAATACGATGATTATGCTGTTGGACAATGTTAGCCATAATGATGTCGCATGGGGGAATAATCGGGTTGTTGAACATGGAATGATGGTTGAAGATGAGGAAATAGAGACTATAAAGAGTGTTGATAAGGTGGCTGAAATTTCAGTCTAATTATTTCAGAAGGTAATGCATACTAATATGAAAGAGGAACAAGAGAAGTGTGAGATAGAGCCCTTTTCAGATTTAGGAAGTATGATATCTTCTAAGAGAGAATTGGGTTTTGATCAAGGAGGTAGTCATTTTTTTTAAAGTTGAACCGTGTTACTTTGAAGGTCCAGAGTCGGGTGGGAAAGATGAGTTGGATGTAAAGTTTGAGAAAGATCTTGTGAACTAACTAGATTGGTGGAGGCATCATAAGGAACCTCTTGGACCATTAGAAGATGCTTTTGATAACATGATACCTCAGTGAATAAACCCCTGAGTTTAAAATTAAAACCTCTTCCATAGATTCTCAAATATGGGCATTTAGTAGAGAACAATACTTTATCGGTCATCCTTGCAGCCTATTTATCTTCTGAAGGAGAGCTAGCTTTGCTCAATGTGTTGAAAAAGCATAAGAAGGCTATTGGGTGGACAATTGCTGACATTAAAGGCATTAGTCCCACACTATGTCAACACAAAATTCTACTCGAAAAGGGAATGAAAGTAGGTGTGGATGCTCAGCGTCATCTAAACCTAGGTATGAAAGAAGTTGTGAAGAAAGAGTTAACAAAGTGGTTAGACCCTAGGATCATTTACATGATTTTCAATAGCAAATGGGTTAGTCCGACCCAATTTATGCCCAAGAAAAGTGGAATGAAAGTTGTGGCCAATGAGAAGAATGATTTAATGTCACACCCCAAAATTAGGCTTGGAAGTTTCGAGGGTATTTTAAGAATTTTAGCCTATATATGCTTGGAATTTCCAAAGTTTGGTAACCGATAATGTTTTCGACAATGGCTATTAGGACATTAAATCAATTTTTTGAAAATAAGTTTTAAATACCTCTAATTTTGGAAATAAAACTGATTTATAAAAGAGTCAAAACTAAGAGTTTTTATGAAGTAATTTACCCAAAATTATAAATCAACCTAAAAATCAACCATCTAAAAAAGTATAATTTAAAGGTTGGAAATTAGTCATAGATGAATATGTAAATGAATGGAATTTGTTTCGTGCAAAAAATTAAGTGTAGATCGAGATATTTGGATTTCAAGTTGATTATGTTAAAGGTTTCTGCTACATGAGAACATAGCTTAGGCTTATGTTTTTGATTGCTTGTGGTGAGTCCTTACCTGATTTTTGAATGTATTGTTGTGTGAATTATTGTGTTGAAGTTTCAGATTCGTTAGGACCTTTTACAAATAGAGATAAAGACAAGGAAAAGCTTGTCTAACTTTTTGACTTTTTGTAAAAAACATATTTTTGGTGAGTGTTTTGCAATAGTTGCTCGAAGATGATTCATTATGTAATTGAGAATTTAGTGGTAGCCTAAATCCCTACTCTAAATTTTGAGTGTAAGTGTTCTTACACCTATTTTGGACATTTTGATGTTTCCTTAACTAGGTGAATGAAACATGTTGTTTAGGATTAAGTTTGAATGGTTTTAATGTTGATGTATTCTAAGATTTTATAGTCTAGAGTAGAGGTATTGATATTTGGTTTTTGAAAATGGTACCTCTTTATTTTCAAAAGTGCAGGGAAACAAAATATAGATTTAGTATTGATACCCTAGCCCGAGTATTGATATTCGGGGTAAATTTATCGATACCTTGCGAAAGGTACCGATAGTTTTCGAAGTTTGGGAATTTTGGGGAGAAATAGAATGCAAGTTTGGTATTAATTTTCATGTGGTATCAGTACCACTCCTTTAGTAGCAATACCTACATAACATTTTTGGGAAAATTGGCTAAGTGGTCTCAATGCTCGATGCATGTCCATTTTATGTTTGTATATCATATATTAACATACTTAAACATTAATTTGAGTTTGCATTTCTTAATATTCGCATGATTGTTATAGTAACAAAATAAAATGAAGATCCTTGTATATTAAATGTGACAATTATGATATAATCGATGTGAAACAGTGGTGTAGCGTCTTAGAACTTGGGCTCAGCGACCAGGTCAAGTATAGGGTGTTAAAGTTAATTTCGACAAGAACAATTACTGTTTGATGTGTATATGTTGATTATAGGAAGCTTAATGATGTCACACAAAATGATCATTTTTAGTTACCATTTATTGATCAGATGTTAGATGATTTACCGTAATTTGATATGTCATATCAAGCTCTCTAGTACACTTGAGAAGCTTATTTTCAAATAATTTAAGTGTCTTTTATATGTTTTTATCCATTTTTAATTTTGTTGTTAATAAATTTTTTTATTAGTTTTAATCCATTTTTTATACTCAGATTGGCCAATCGTGCCATGGGGAACCTAACAATGTGATTGAGTGGTGTAAAGAATCCATGGTGGCACGAACATGAAAAAAATTATCATCGAGAAGGGAAGTATCATGATATCGAAGAATGGAAGTCGTCATACCCTTGACAGTATTGAAATGAAGAGAATAGAGACCATCTATAGTGGTAACATGATACCAAACCATGGGTATCGCGATACCAAGACCCCCAAGACTCCCAATCTAAAGACTTTTATAGGTATCGCGATACCCAAGCTTGATAGGTTAAAAAAATGTAAGGGCAATTTTATGGCTAACAAGCGTAAGTCTATTTTTAATTTAAGGGCATAATGGTTAATGTTAGGTTAAATGGTAGGAGGCTATAAATACAATTTTATAAGCCTTTGATTATAGAGAGTTTTTGTGGCTGAACACTCTCCTTAGGTTTTCATTATTCTAGGTTAGGGTTTTTCTTTTCTTTCCTTTTCACTTTTTTAGATTTCATTCTCTTTTCTTTTCTTTTATAGAACATATTTTCTTTTTGTTGTTTTATTTCTTACTTCTCGTTGAAGACTATGTAAAAGTGAGAGGATCAAACTTTTGGGCTTCATCGGATTCCAATCAATTAAATGAAGATTTTCTCAAAATCTTTACTTTTATTTTATGCCTACCACGTGTTTGATAAAATCCTTGTTTGAAATTTAAGTTTAATTTTTTGCTAAATTGTTTCATGGTTGGTTGATTGGTTGTTTTTTAGTTTAAGTTAATGTTTATATTGATTAATTGATTGTTCGGTTATATCGAAATGTTTAATACGCTAGAATTGACACCTCTAGTGGAAAATCTCTATAAATGAGACCGAGAAGAGAGTTTATCCTTAGATAGTTTGATATAATAATGCTAAATAATAGAACAAAAGGAAATCTATATGCATATGTGAGACCAATAGGAGAACCTAAATGGTATCTTTTAGTCTAAGATGAGATCGAGAGGAGATTCTTAGCTAAGAGTGACAAACAATACAATCAATATAGGTTTATTAGCTTAGCTACCAATTAATAAATCAATCGGCCATTGTTTTATCATTTACATTGTCTAAAGCAATGGGGAAGAAAACTAGTTTAGTTAGTTTATAAATAATTTATTTTGGAATTTTCACTAATAAGTTATCACTTGATTAGATTAGTAATTGCTTAACTTGTTATTAGCTTGATAAATATATTTACCGACAATCCCTTAGGTTTGATCCTTAGAATGATCTACTGTTCCATTGGCACTACAAATATTACAACTGACACTATCCACTTGTAGTTAACACTACACTTTTAAATTGCTTTATAAAATTGTTTATTTTCTGCACACGTGATCAAGTTGTTGGCACTGTTGTCGAGGATTTTAATGGTGTAAGTTAGTTGAAAGACAAGGAAATTACATAGTGTTTTATTTTTTTGTGTTTTATTTTTAATTTTCCTTGTTGAAGATTTAACTTAATTATGTTTAATAACAATAGATAGAGGTGGTTGAAAGACCAATACGAATACAACGAGAGGACGAGTTCAACGAATGGAGATTCAACAAGCCATTGGAGTTATGATTGTGCTTATGGAAGACAAGAGTATCCATATGAACATCCTTATGGTTCATATGGATATGCAATCGAGATGGGTAACTATAATCAAAGGTGGTCAGATAATTACTCAACATATGATTCATATTCTCCATTTTACTATTCAAAAAGTAATATGGAGAATGATGAGTATATTGAATATCCATCCATTGCTACATGTTTTGGAATGTTGGAGGAGAGCATTTCTTCATTACAAGCTATTGTGTCCTCCTTGTAAAAAAACGATGGAGAAAATATTAGAAGTCGTTGAATGTTAAGCCACAATAAACACTCTGATGAAAGAGGTCAAGCATGATATTCCCAATTGGGGCAATTTTTTATCAAAAAGGGAAGCCGTTGTCTCGACAGTAAAGAACAAACATCGATTCAAAGTGTCAAGGGCCTCATGAAAGTTCTCTTATGGTGGTGATACGAATCACCCCGATTACTAAGGACTTTGATAATTTTTATTTATGTTATTTCTTTATTCTTTTTATTTTATATTTTGATTATTTTATTTTTGGTTTGTTTATTTTGTTTTTCTATGCAAGCCTACCCACCAAGAGCTACACAACATTGAGAGCTTCAACAAAGTTTGAGGATTACTCCACCATTTTGTTGCATTTACATTGGATAAAGGGAGTTTCCTTAAACTTTATCTTTAGTTAGGGCACATTGGGGACAATGTGTAACTTAAGTGTAGGAGTGTACATAGATTTTTATCTTTGTGTGTTTTGTTTGCATATTTTCTATTTTTGCACAATTTTTAAAAAAATCAAAATTTTTCATAAAAATTTTCCTTATTTTTATTTAATTTTGTTTTTTCTTTTTTGCATGGTGCTTGAACCATTTTGGTGATTGGTTATTGATTGTGAATATTGAATGAAGTACTTTTTACTGTCAAGAATGCAAATTTTGATTGATACTAGATAATTAAATTCTTTTAAAATAGACTAGTTAGTTCAATAGGTTAAATTGCATAATAGACTAAAGGTAATTGTTCTTATGGAAAAATGTATGAATTGTGCCGAAGGATAGATAGATTGTATAGATACTTGTTGATAAATAATGCTTGAATCAGTTGTTCATTTGAATAAATGTAGGCATGATATAAATTGTGTTTTGTGAAATGTTTGGGAAGCACGTAATACATTGTTTGGGTTAGCCAAGAGCCTAAACTACCAACCTTTATGCTATATACCTTTAGTTTCCATGATTTGAGCCATTAATAATCCTTTCTTGATAAACTTGAATCATTGGAACCTTAAGCCTAAATGAGTAAAAACTCAACCCTTTCTTATCCTTGTTTGTAGATGCACTATAAATGGACATCGAGCCATAGATGTTGAGGGTTAGGTAGATACATTAGGGTGGTATGAATATGGACTTGAAAAAAAAAGAGAGAAGAGATTGTTTGATATGGTGCATATAGACCCTTGCTAAGTGATTTAGAACAAAAAAGAAAATTGAGCGAATAAAAGCAATGCAATGGTTAAAAGAAAACTGATTGGAATAAAAGCAATTGTGATTGAAAGAGTGAAAAATTTAGAAATAGAACTTAAACGAAAAATCATTTTTGAGCCTTAAAAGAAATCTTTTAGTTCGTAATGTATTAGTTCTTGCTAACTCCTGTATGCACCAATATCAAATAGTATCTTCTAAATCGTTGGAGAGATAAGGAAGGTGAGATAAGGAGAAATAAGGAGGTGAGCTTAATGAATAATTTGAGGATGTGTAGGGGAAAATTTCATATGCTTCACTGTTTCTAGTGCTTGAAGCCATTTTGAACTACCTTTTATTTAAGATCCAAACCGTCCTAAGCCTCTAAACGTTATAAGCCTAGAAGACCTATGTGACTTCAACATTTCTTTTACGCAATTTTCTTGACTTGTTTATATTTGCTCTGATGAATTTTTTTATTCTCTTTTTGTGTCTATGATGTATCTACATAGTCTATGTTGATGGATAACACAATTGTGCACGTATTCATTTAAATCACCTCCATATTTGTTAGTTCTTTAACTTATTGAACAAAGCTTGTTTGCTTTAGGAGTATTTAAGTAAGCTAAATATCAATCCTAAAGTTGTATGTGAGATAGTCTTTGTACAAAGTTGATATTCAACAATCGTGTTACCTTTTGTTCAATTTGGTCCAAGAGTCGTCGTTTGCATGTTTTGTGTTTTTTCTTGAGGACAAGTAAAGACTTAAGTGTGGGGGAGTTTGATCTATTATAATTTGATACGTCTAATCAGAATATTTAATACACTTGAGGAGCCTATTCTCAAGCAATTTAATTGTCTTTTACATGTTTTTTTTATTTTTAGTTTTGTTGTTCATAAATTGTTTTTATTAGTTTTATGCCATTTTTTATACCCAAATTGGCCAATTGTGCCATAGGGAACCTAAAAATGTGATTGAGTGGTGTAGGGAGTCCATGGTGACCCAAACATGAAGAAAACATCATCAAGAAGAGAGGTATCACGATATAAAAGCATGGAAGTCATGATACCCTTGACAGTGTTCAAATGAAGAGAATAGTGGTCATCTACAGTGGTATCGTAATACCAGACCATGGGTATCACGATACCAAGACCCCAAAGAATCCTAATCAGAAGATATTTGTGGGTATCACGATACCCAAGCTTGATAGGTAAAAAATTGTAAGGGCAATTTTATGTCAAACAAGCTTAAGTTTGTTTTTCATTTAAGGGCATAATTGTCAATGTTAGTTTAAATGTTATTATGCTATAATACAAATTTAGAAACCTTAGTTTTTACAGATTTTTTATGGTTGAACACTCTCCTTAGGTTTTCATTGTTTTAGGTTAGGGTTTTTCTTTTCTTTTATTTTCGTTTCAACTTTTTATATTAGGTTTTCTCTTTTCTTTCTTTTTTAGAATATATTTTCCTTTTGTTGTTTTATTTCTTTCTTCTTGTTGAAGACATTGTAAAAGAGAGAGTCAAACTCTTGGGCATCATCGGATCCAATAAATTAAATGAGCATTTTCTCAAACTCTTTACTTTTATTATATGCCAACTATGTGTTTGATAAAATGCTTGTTTGAAAGTTAAGTTTAATTATGTGTTAAATTGTTTGATGATTGATTTATTGGTTGTCTGTTAGTTTACGTTAATGTTTATATTTGATTAATTTATTTTTTAGTTATATCGAAATGTTTAATACGCTAGAATTAATGCCTCTAGTGGAAAATCCATATAAATGAGATTGAGAGGAGAGTTTATCCTTAGATAGTTTGATATAATCGTGTCAAATAGTGAGACCGAAGGGAGATCTATATGCCTAGGTGAGACCAAGAGAAGAACCTAGGTGGTATCATTTAGTCTAAGATGAGACCGAGAAAATATTCTTAGCTAAGAGTGACAAACAATATAATCGATATAGGTTTATTAGCTTAGCTACCAATTAACAAATCAACCGACCATCGTTTTATCATTTACATTGTCTAAAGAAACGGGGAAGAAAATTAGATTAGTTAGTTTAATTGATGGTGTAAATTTAGTTTATAAACATTTTATTGTGGAATTTTCACTAATAATTTTCAACTCGATTAGATTAATAATTGCTTAACTTGTAATTAACTTGATAAATATATTTACCGGCAATCACTTGGGTTCGATACTTGGAATGCTCTAGTGTTCCATTAACACTACAAATATTACAATCGGCACTATCCGCTTGTAGTTAACATAGCACTTTTAAATTGTTTGATAAAATTGTTTGTTTTTTACGAACATGGTCATTAGACAGACTAGTAGGAAATGCATTTTAATAGCATTTAGATGGGTATTTAGGATATCATCAAATCCCAATTCATCCACATGATTAAGTCAAAACAACTTTAACATACTTGTTTGGTACATATATTTTCCAAAGGATGACTTTTGGCCTGTGTAATGCTCCTGCCACATTTATGAGATATATGACTGACTGTGCCTCGATGTGTGTGCACTGAGGCTTAGAAATATGGAAATTAGATAAAGAATTAAAGTGTAATTCCTGCAAGTGAATAGGTCAAATTGTAATATAGTTAAGTTTACAACGAAACACTTTTGAAGTATTCCAAGGATCGTACCCAAGGGATTGCTAAGTTGTTGAAAATTATTATTAAACCAAACATTTGAAAACATACTAGTCTAATCGAGTTACAAATTAGTAGTGCAAATTCTATATTAAGATGGTGATAAAACTACTCATGTTAACTACCCAATTAGTGCAAATTCTAATCGAGTTATTTAGCATGAATAAATACCTAATTTTAGATAGTTACTCACTCAACCGACTCATGTGAGATATGTATAAAGCACAAGTTTCTTTTACTATTCATACAAAAATCAATTAATTGAATTAATGACAGAGATATAAATAAATAGAATAGAGAAGAGAATGCTCATAGATTAATTAAGGTAACAACACACATTCAGAAAAATCTCCGCTCTCAATCTTCTAACTTCAAAATATAAGAATTCTGCTTAAGAAAACATAAAAGAAAACTAAACTAAGGAATAACTCAAAACTGAAATTAAACGTACGAAATCTGATCAAGTCCCCCTTAATTTTGGTTACAAGGTGAATTATATAGGCCAAAATCAAAGTACTAAAGTGCCCCTCTACTTATTACAGCAAGTAGGGTTTTAACTAAGAAAAAAACCCTGAATTGCCCTTGAAAATGTAGCTAACATGCTTGGGAAACCGTCACAACGTAGAGCACCTTACTTGTCATGAGGTTAACTCTATTTGTGGCCCTCCCTCGCATTTGTCTTCAATATCGTGACTTCCGTAACCCAATTTCAAGACATTCGCTCTAATTTTGCACTCAAGGCTATTTTCAAGTCTATTTTTAGTGTCACGACTTCTATGCTTTGTTGCCACGACTTTGGTAGTAGTTTCAGCCCAAAGTTGCATCTTTAGCTCCCAATTCACCCTACACAACCACATAACTTTGTTTAAGTATCAAAATATCATAAAAACTATTAAAAAGAATAACTTAACTACTTCAACTATAAAAACATGAATTAGTACTAAAATGACTTGCTTTACTTATTAAACAAGCTAAAATTATGTGAAAAGGGATATAAATAGCAGTGTAAATAGTGGTAGATCATTGAAATCCATATTTGCCGACATGATTGAGGAAGGAATGGATATCTTCATTGATGATTTTTTAGTATATGGCCACTTATATACTAAGAGTCTCTCTAACTTGAAGCGTGTTTTAGAAAGATGTGAAGAAACTAATTTTATATTGAATTTGGAAAAGTGTCATTTTATGGTCAACGAGGGCATTATTTTAGGACACTAAATTTCTAAGAAAGGACTTGAATTTTTTCAGACTAAGATTGAAATATTTGAGAAATTACCTTCTCCATCTTCGAACAATTTGAAATTTCCTCGGCCATGATGGTTTTTTGTGGTGGTTTTTTCAAGACTTTTATAAACTTGCTAAATTGTTAAATTGCCTCCTCTAGAATGATAAACCATTTGTATTTGATAAAGAAAGTTTGAAAGCATTTAATGTTCCGAAAGATAGGTTGATAATGGATCCTCTAATTATAAGTCCATATTGGAATGAGCCATCTGTCATTATGTTCGATGTTAGTGATTATATTGTTAGAGTTGTGTTGTGTGTAGAAGAGAGGAAATTTTTTTCTTGCTATAAATTATGCTAGCAAGACTTTTAATTCCACAAACAAATTACACAATAAAAAAAGAGAGATGTTAGTTGTGCTATTTGTATGCAAAAAAATTCGTCCTTATTTAATAGCTACTAAATTTTTTGTGTACACCGATCATTATGCTTTAAAATATGTCATGAAAAAGAAATAAACAAAATCGAGGTTGATATGATGGGTTTCACCCTTGCAAGAATTTGACCTTTGGATTTTGGATTAGAAAGGTATTGAAAATCTAGTAGTTGACCATCTTTCTCGAGTAGAATTAGATGGTGACCTTGGCGGTAATTTAGTTATAAATGAGAAATTTTTTTATGAATAGTTGTTCAGACTAAAGTGTTATCGAATTCAAGGAAAACATCTAACAACACCTTGGTATGCTAACATAGTCAATTATTTGGTAAAAGGGGTATTTCCGAACGAATGCTTCAACTCAGCAAAAGAAGAAAATCATGCATAATTCCAAGGATTATGTTTGGGAGGAGCCTTACACTTTTAGACAATGTATAGATAAACTTATATGACGATATATAGCAGAGGAGAAGATTGATTAAATTCTTGAGGGATGTCATGCTTCAACATGTAAGGGTTATTTTAGAGGAAAAATGACAATGTAGAAGGTGTTGCAGTCTGGGCTTGATTGGCCTATAATGATTAGAGACTCTTACAAGTTTTTCAAACAATTTGATTAATGTCAGTGAATAGGAAATATTTCTAAGTGGGACGAGATGCCTCAAAAAAGAATGCTAGAAGTTGGGATATTTGATGTGTGGGGGATAGACTTCATTAAACCATTTCCAATTTCTTTTGGGAACCTGTATATATTTTAGCTGTTGACTATGCATCTAAATGGTTGGAAGCATTAGGGTGACCAATTAAAGATACGAAGTCTATGTTAAAATTTTTGAGGAAAAATATTTTCTCAAGATTTAGGGCACCACATGCACTCATAAGTGATGAGGGATCACATTTTTGCAATAAAAAAATGGAAAATACCTTGCCAAAATAAAGTGTTCACCATTGGATTGCTACTATTTATCATCTGTAAGTGAGTGGTTAGACAGAGGTGCCTAATCTCGAGATTAAGCAAATATTAGATAAGATAGTGAATCCGTCTCACAAATATTGGGTAGCTAGATTAGATGATACTTTATGGGCATATCGGGCAACATATAAAACTCGTTTTGGATTCTCCATAATGAATCATCTATGGGAAGATTTGCCACTTGCCTACTGAGTTAGAAAAGAGACCATATTGGGCAATCAAGGAACTTAATCTCGATCCAAATTTGGCTAAAGTGGAACGATTATTCTAACTACATGAACTTGATGAATTTCAATTCTTTACATATGAAAATGCCAAGTTGTACAAAGAGAAAACTAAGTTTCATCATGATGCTATGATAAAGAAGAAATAATTTGTACCGAGACAAAGTTTTGTTGTTTAATTCTTGTCTTAAGCTATTCCCAAGAAAATTGAAATCTCGGTGGTCGAGACCATACAAGATTAATCGAGTTCTTGCAAATGGCGCTTTTGAATTGGAAGAAAAAGATGGCCAACTATTTTTAGTGAATGGGCAAAGAGTGAAATACTATTTTTGGGGACTAGTTGATACATCTCAAGAAGTGCGGTATTTACACTTTATTGAGCGTGTAGTTGCTAAAGTCAGAAATTTTAATGATGAGGATCACACATTGGAAGAGTTATTGATGAGTGGTGAAGACTTTTGAGGTGTCAAATTTAGTTATAAAGTACTTATATTCTTTCAATTTTATATTTTATTTGGAGTTTTATTTTATCGGTAGAGACAATCGAAGTTTAGATTGATTTATCATGTGAAGAAGAACTGGTAAAGATATTAGCTCTAGAAGTAAACAAGTAGAGAAATAAGCACGTGCCACTAATAAAAGTATTGTGGCAAAGTCATAGAGCAAAAGAAGCGATTTGGGAACCAAAAGAAACAATAAGATCTCAATATCCTCACCTCTTTCAAGGTAAATTTTGAGGACAAATTTTCTTAAGGCGAGAGAATTAAAATGACCCAGTTTCTAGTGGCATCGAAAAAGGTAATTTTGAAACCTCATTTCTGTAAATCGAGTTCATAGATATTAAATATGAATATTTATAGAGTTAGTATATTGATGAATTAATTAGTCAAAAATGTGGGTAATTAAGGCCCAGAGACTAAATTGTAAAAGTTTAATCTCTATAAATTTTTAATTAGAAAAAGGTTTGGGGACCTAGATAGCAATTATCTAAAGGACCAAAATGGTAAATAAAGTCAATTAGAATAGTGGGTAGTAGACATTGATGATGATTCCACTAAAAAATCAATTAAGATTAACTTAAGTTTAATAATAAAATAATTCACTAATTAAGATTAATTAAATTAACCAAATGTTAACTAAAGTATAAAAGGCTCAGGTGACTGGAGAATCGCCATCTTCTCCATTCACCCACTGTTAACCATAGCTAAAGAAAAGAAAGAAAACTTTGAAATTCTTCTAACTTTCAACCACTATTGCAACTAAAGACGACGTAGAGTCGTCGAGAGGGAAATGAAAGGCAAGAGTCGATTACAAGTAACTTGAGTCTTCAATTTGTATTTCTAGGATTAAGATCACTTTAATTTTTTTGTATTTATATTGTTTTGCATAGTATTATATTGAGGTCAGTTGGAAATGATTATTGAATTGAATTACTATGATTGAGATTATTTATCAAAATAGAGGACTAAAATGAATAAAATAGAAAATAATGTAACTTGATGAGCATATGATATTGGTTTTGAATTGAGTTGAAATATGGTATGTTATGTAATGAAATGATGAATTGAAAATGATGAAATGTAAATTGAGTTATATGATGAATTGGATATTGGATTACCCTATTAATTATTCATGTAGAGTCAGATATAGTTGGCATGTCATGAGATAAATTGAGTACGAGTTACTTCGACTATATGTCGATGAGCGTTGGATGCATTTTCCTTCGAATGTTTCGATGAATGCAAGGCACAACTTTTATTACGGTTATATTGATGAGCGCTGAGTGCAATCTATATACTTCGAATGTTCTGATGAGGGATTGGGTACCAAATTGATCTGTTGGCTGGGATTTGTGTATCTATTCGAGTCTGAGTCATGTTAATAGGGAATATAAATTGCAAGTTGGTTGATTGATATTTGAAAATGATTAATGTTATTAAGTTGTACTACAAGTACTTATAAACAATAGTTGAGTATTGATAGCATGTGAAAGACCATGCAAACCGGTTAATGAGCTTAGGGTTGTTATGATATGATAAAGAATAATTGGTTTGATTTGGAAAGGGTATGTTCATATGATCAAATGCTATGACTTGAGTAAAAATGTGAACTAAATGATGCTACTATGTTAACATGGTAGAATCTTTACATTGGTTAACTGAAACTTGTATAGATTGATTCATATGGTATATTTTAGTGCTTGTAGTTTCATATATAGATTTATGTATGATTAAAAACTTAGTATGCCATGATAGTAGTTGGATGGAAATGGAATTTGAATTGAATGTTTAAAATTTATTTAAATTATGCTATACTAATTTGAATCATTGAAATACCACTGAACTTTATTGCTGAGTGTACGATTTATTTTTCGTGCGTAGATTTAGGTTCATATCGAGATGTCGAGCATCGACTACAATATCCAGAAAAAGATCCTAGACTCAATAATGTTTTTATAGTTTCTTTTTGTTGGTTATAGGATATATACCTCGGTTGAGTTGGTTTTTGCTTCAGGTTTAAATATGTTAGGAATCTGAAGTTTGAAATGGCAAATTTGAAATGATCAAATAGTTTGAACTCTTGAATTAAGGATTAGATCTTAATGAAATTTCTCAAATGTAACTCTATTGGTAAAATATATGAATGAATGAATAGGTGGATGTGGTAAGGTTTAGAATAGTCATAAGTGTGAAGTGGTAGCATGTATTTATGAATCTTATATGTGTGAATGTTATGTTAGCTATGTTAGAATTCATTGGATATGGTGTTTTGGATTTGAGATTGTATTGCAAATGATTTTGAGGTTTTATAGGTGATTGTAAACAAGTGTCAAAAATTGACAATTTGAAATTAGTATGCCACATCGTGACGTCGAACATTTGTCGTCGCTATGAGGCCAAGTTGTCATGCCATGGCATGACACTGAGTAATGAACTTTGCAATGAAGCTTACTCAATATGTTGCGTTGCGACGAGAAACCCCCTGACGTTGAAACGTCAACCCAGTGTTTTAGAAACTTTACAATTTGGTCCTAATTTAACCTAGGGTTAGCTTTAGAGCTTTCGTAAGCTTGCATAAGACCCAAAAATGACTATATATTGCATTTTATGATTGTATTTTTTAAAATTAATCATTTAATAAAATGATGGAATATCATAATTTGGACTCGATGATCGGGTCGGGTAATTGGGTGTTACATTTAGTGGTATTAGAGCTATAGGTTTGGCCAATTCTTAAAATAAATCAAGCTTAGAGTTGAATCTAGCAGTACATGCTGAAGCATAGTCGAGTCTGATTCAGGATTTGGATGCTTATTATAAAATTTCTCTGTTTTATAGCTAAAGGTGTTAGAGGAATCATGGAATGGTGCTGGTGATGATGCCTATAGCAACGGTCGTTTCGATGAGAGAGAAAATAGAATCAGGATTGAGGCACCTGAAATTGATTCTGCCAATACTCAACAGTTTAGAGCTACTAGACCTCGACCAGAGGGTCGGGGTGTTTAAGATTTACTATGTGTTATAACAAAAGCTCTCTAGAAAATGGCGAGATTTACTCCACAGGTTGCATTAATGCCCGCAATTCGACGAGCTCCAATAAAAGAATTGTAGAAGTATGGTCCCACTAGGTTTAAAGGATTGAAAGGGGTTGATCCTTCAATAATTTAGGCTTGGTTGGAATCGACAAACTGGGTACTACAATAGCTCAAGTGTTCTTTGCACGAGTGTGTCACATTCATTTTCTCCCTTCTAAAAGAGGAGACGCATCAATGGTGGTTGATAGTTACCCAACACGTATCATCTGATTGGATTAATCGGGATTTGTTGTTTTCAGCAATGCCTCGTTGAATGGTTTGGGTTGTGTATGTTGGAAAATCGGGTTTGGAAAATGCAAAGAAAAATAAGTTTAAGGGAAAAACCAAAGTTTTAAATTTTTTTCAAAAAATAAGAACTTGGTTGTGATATCTAAAGTAATAAACACTTAATCAAAATTGTACCTTTTCGATTTGTCTAGGATGAACAATTCGATCGAGTAGTCTTCTCTGCTATCCTTAAGCTCACGTATGTTGTGCGTGGGCTCACTTCGAATTAGAAAATTTTCCACAAAATTACCAGTGGGTCAATTTCACAATTTCTCTAAACTTTTGGGTCAAGTTGTAAATAAGAAAAATATTTCTAGAAATCTTATGAAATAATTTCTTTAAAGAATTTTCTCTCTACAACTTTCTTTTGAATTCAAGTGTGTGAAAAATAATGACTCAAGGCTCTCTTTATATAGGGAGAGTATAGAGGGTTCAACTATGATTAAACTTAATTACTTTAATATTAAATTAATATAATACTTATCAAGATAAATATTAGATTAAATTTAATATTAAATCTATTAAATTAATAGAATACTTATGTACAAGATAAATATTAAATTAAATTTAATATTAGGATAATCACTTTAATATTAAATTAATAAAATATTATCAAGATAAGTATTAAACTAAATTTAATATTAAAACTATTAAAATAATATTATTTTTGAAATAGTTAATCTAAAATCAAACTATTCGGTAAAGTTCAGTAGAAGTATGATTCCTTCACTGCTCAACCACCAAAGAACCATCGCTGGCAACCGAAATGTCATTATCGGCATTGTCGTGTCTGATGGTGCCATCACAGTTGCGACACCCTCATGAAACTGCAAGTCGGTTCGTTTCAGGCCAGTGATGGCCTAATCGGTCCAATCCTACCATTGGTTGGACCATCGGCCCGATTTCACATACTAGGCCCAATTCGACCAATTTTTGGGTCTCAGGCCAACTTTCGATCTCAAGTTCAATTTTTAAGTTCAATTACCCATTAGGCCAATTGTCTAACATGAAAATTAATTTCCAGAAAATGTCATATTTATTTTAATTAATTTGATTAATTTAATTTGACTTTATCAAAATTAATTTTCTTAAAAATCAATGAGATTTTCCAAATTAATTTTTCAAGAAAATTCTTTAATCAAATTCTCTAGTTGAAAAATTCTCACAACTGCCCAATTTAATTTCGTATCGTATAAATCAACTCACTTAAATTACATCCAAAGTCGTAGAATTTTCTTTTTGATTCAAATGCAATCCGATTGAGTTTTTGTTGAGCTACCGAAGAAAATTATATTAATTAAGCCCATGTTGTTTGAGCAAATTAAAGAGGTGCATCATGTTGATGTTAAATTAGAGAAGAAAATGAAACTTGACCAACAAGGTGTTATTGAGATTTTCAACATTGATATGAATGACTGCCTCCAGTTTCACAATCAATTTTTTTGTTCCTAATAATGCTGATCTGAAAAGAATGATTTTACGCGAGGCTCAAGATGGTCCTTTTGTTATGCACCCCGATAGTGTGAAAATATGCCGTGACTTACGAGAATTATACTGGTGGCTTGGAATGAAAAGAGAAATTGTGGAGTATGTCACTAAGTGCCTAACATGTCAGCAGGTAAAAGCCAAGCATCAAGTTCTCACTGGGTTGCTTCAACCTATCTCTATTCCAGAATGGAAATGAGAATGAATTACCATGGATTTCATGGTTCGTTTATCGACATCATTGAGTAAAAGAAATGCAATCTGGGTGATGATGGATAGACTAACAAAGTCTGCTAATTTTCTAGTTGTAAAGAACTGATTGGTCACTTCCGCAGCTGACTGAATTATATATTAGTGAGATAGTTAGACTCCATGGTGTGTCTGTGTCTATTATCTTAGATTGTAACCCACGTTTTACCTTGAGATTCTGGAAGCAGTTGCATGAACCATCGGGTACAAGGTTGAATTTCAACATAGCTTTCCATCCTTAGTTAGATGGTCAATCAGAGTGGGTCATTTAGGTGCTGGAAGATATACTGCAAGCTTGCATTGCTTCTCAAATCTGGCTAGGAATGTTATTTAATGCTAGCTGAATTTGTGTATAATAATAGTTTTCATTTGAGCATTCAGATGGCTCCATATGAAACATTATATTATTGGTGGTGTAGGATACCCTATTGCTGGTTGGAATTGAGTGAAAAGAAGGTAATCGGGCTAGAATTGATTTAAGAAGCGGAAAATGTAGTTAAGTTGATCAAGGACAAATTTAAAGTGGTCTTAGATAAGAAAAAATCCTACGCTAATCTGAAGTGAAAAGCTATTGAATATGTTGTGGGTGATAAGGTGTTTCTGAAAGTCTCTCCATGGAAAAAGATCCTACGCTTTGCTCTCAAAGGAAAGTTGAGTCCTAGGTATATCGGGCAATATTAGCTCGAGAAGTAAAAGAGCAGAGAAATAAGCACGTGCCACTAGTAAAAGTCCTGTGGCAAAGTCACAGTGCAGAAGAAGCAACTTGGGAACAGAAAGAAACAATGAGATCTCAATATCCTTACCTCTTTCTAGGTAAATTTCAGGGACAAAATTTCTTAAGGGGGAAAATTAAAACGATCCAGTTTCTAGTGGTATTGAAAAAGGTAGTTTCGAAACCTCGTTTCTGTAAATTAAGTTCGTAGATATTAAATATGATTATTTATGGAGTTAGTGTATTGATAAATTGCAATTCGATTAATTAATTTAGTTGAAATTGTGGTTAATTAAGTTCCAATGACTAAATTGTAAAAAAATTAATCGCTATAGATTTTTAATTAGAAAAAGGCTTAGGGACCTAGATAGAAATTATCTAAAAGACCAAAATGGTAAGTAAAGTCAATTGGAGTAGTGGATAGTAGACATTGATGGTGATTCCACCAAAAATTCAATTAAGATTAACTTAAGTTTAATAATAAAAATAATTAACTAATTAAGATTAATTAAATCAATCAAATGCTAACCATAGTGTAAAAGGCTTAGGTGAGTGGAGAATTGTCATCTTCTCCATTCACCCACCGTTCACCATAACTAAAGAAAAGAAAGAAAGGTTTGAAATTCTTCTATCTTTCGACCACTATTGCAACTAAAAACGACATAGAACCGTCAAGCGGGAAAGGAAAGGCAAGAGTCGATGAGGAGTAATTTGAGCCTTCGATTTGTATTTTAATGATTCAAATCACTTTAATTATTATTCAATGTGTTGGGAAACGAATGGATATACAAAATGCACAAAAAATTTGGCATAAGTACCCAACTAACATACAAGACGAAAATTTTAGAATTATTTTTTTATTATTTCTATTAAAACTTCTTGTAATTTTTAAGCTTGTTCTTTTTATTTTGGAGGTATTATTATTATTATTATTATTATTATTATTATTATTATTATATAACATGTAGGTGCAAGGGTTGGCGCAACAAACACCCTTTGAAGTTTTAAAGTTTTAAAGTTTTAGGCATAATGATTTATTTAACTTTTCAACTTAGAAAAAAAATGATTTTAGCCCACCATTTAATTTTGTCTCTTTCCGCCTTAAATTTTTGTTATTTGTCAAATCACCAAAAAATGGATGGAAGAGTTAACATTGGTTAACTTTGCTTACGTGACATACACATGGGCTACCACGTGGATGTCACTTCAGTAATTAATTAATTTTTTAAGATTTAAAAAATTTAAAAAATATTTTTAAAAATTTAAAATTATCAAAAATATTAAAAAAATGATCAAAATATATGTGGATGCCACATTAGCCAAGTTAAAAACTGTTAACTTTTCCATCCATTTTGAGGTGATATGACAAATAATACAAGTTCAAAAGCTAAAAAAACAAAAAATTAAATTGAAGGCTAAAATTATTTTTTTAAGTTAGAAAATCAAATAAATTATTATGCCTAAAAGGATGGTTGTTACGCCAATCCTTGCACCCTACCTGCTATATAATAATAAAAGAAACAAGTTTAAATATACACGAAGTTTTAATAGAAATAATAATAATTTTAAAATCTTCCTCTTGTGCGTCTACTCGAGTTCACATGCCAAATCTTTTGTGCATTTTGACACATTGAACAATAATTGTACCTGCATAAAAAATTAATCGATTAAGTAAAATTCGTATACAAAATTAATTAAAAATAAATAATAAAAATATATCAATCATATACATATTATCACACCTATATACTTTACAACTTGAGCAACGTCATGTTGCCCACCTAGCAAGAACCTTTGATGAGATCAACTGTCCACCTAGAGGCAACCATATGTCCCACCAAAATTTACCTATATAAGCCTCCTTTCACTTGAAAGAGAGGCATGTTCACTCACTTTCTGACCTTGTTGACTTTACTCTCTCCCTTCTCTCTACATCATCTCCTTCCTCCATTGTATTAATAATATTGAAAATTTATATTTTAAATAAATTTTTAATTAAGAAAAAAAGCTTGATAAAAAAATAAACTAGATTTCGAAAATCAAGTCGGATCTCGACTCAAATTGACAATTCGGTTCTGAAACAAATGTAAATATGAACCCAAATAATGAAGATATCAAGAACTATAAGCTTACAACATGCACAAATGTTTGGTGCCTTGCCTTGGCTATAAGGCAGCTGCAAAGCCATTAGCCTCATGCCAGACCTTAATAAAGGATACGTTTTGGTTTTCAACAACCGCTTTAAAGATGCAATATTTGCTATTGTTGAGTTTAAGTTGAAATGATTTTCATAGTTAATATTAATTAACTGTAATGATTAATTGTGAAACTAAAATTTTCAAAGTGTTTGAGATCACTGGTTAAGATATTATTTGTATGAATAGTTTTTAGTCAATGGTATTGTTTGAATTAATTGTCGTTGAACTCAATCCAATCATGGTTGTAATTAGGTATGGTATTGGTCGACATGCCTATTGCTTTTGTTTTGATACTATCGATATTTTTCTTTTATATTATATTAAATATATCAATTACACACATGAATATATTTGTATGAAGATATAAATTTTGAGATTATTAATAACTTAATTTAATATGTATATTTTATTTTCTAAATACAATCATAAAAAATTAATTTGAAGATGAAGGAATTTTATAAAAGTGAAATATAAAATATTATAGGAATTAATACAGATAGATATCATTGGTATATTTATCCAAAATGAAAACAAGAATAAGTATCATTGGTATATTAGTCAAAACAGACCTAGACAAATTGATACAACTGAAATATATTAAAATTTTGATGGGAATGAAATTTAAATGGTTTAAAATAAAAGGTAAAAAATAACACAAAACCTCTTTATTTTAGTCCTTCTACTAAAAAATGAGTAAATTAATCTATGTACATTAGATGAGTGAGTAAAACAACCCATTCTTTTAAATTACACCGTTAAATGTTTGTTTTGATGTTTATATATAAGATATAATAACAAATTTAGCCCTCAACCTTTACACATTTATTCAATTTGACCCCTACTCTTTTATTGAAAGTAAATTAAAGTTTTTTTTAAACTAATAAAGCTAAATGGTCAAAAAAGACTTAGTAACAAATTAAGGCCCTTTTAAAATTTAAAATTAATTTAAAAAATCATAAAAATTATAAAAAAATTCAAATTTTTAAAATTATAAAAGTTTTAATAAAAATAAAAATGCCAACCCAATAAAAGAGTAGGGATAAAATATTTTTAAAATATTATGACCATTAGATTTTAATGGGTTGATATTGTTATTTTTTAAATTTATTATAAATTTTTTTTATAATTATTATTTTTAATAATTTTAAATTTTGAAATGGCTTAATTGATTTCTTTTAATTTGTAATTAAGCCTTTTTTACCATTTAGCCTTGTTTGTTTCAAAAATTTCTAATTCAGTTCCAATAAAAGAGTAGGAGTTAAATTGAATAAATATGTAAACGTTAAGAGCTAAATTTATTATTATACTTTATATATAAACCCCAAATTTTAACAGGAGAACTATTTTACTCACTCATCTAACGTATAAAGACTAATTTATCCATTTTTTAAGCAAAATGGACTAAAATGCAGTCACCGGTTTAGTAGAGGAGGTTTTGTGGTATTCTTGCAAGAACAAAACGTATACCGTGGTACCAATATGGTTGAAATGCCTGAAACTTTTCTAGGGTTGGTGCATAGGTGGAGAGAAAAAAGAAAACCACAATGTCCCTTCTAGAAAGTTTCTAGACAGTTCTTCCCTCAAAGAAAAGAAAGAAACTTTCTACGAGGTTTGCTAATATCAATAATTGAGAAGCTTAACACACACACACACACGATATATATATATATATATGAAGCCCGAGTTGGAGCATGTATTCCCACGAATGTCGGATCCTGGGCTGCAAACTTCGAAAAATTAGAAAATTCCATTTCATTGATTTGGACAGGAATGGAGCGTGTATTAGGGCGGGAAGCGTGGTGAATGAAGATGGTTGTTGGTGGTGGCGTGTGGGTTTAGGTGTTGAGTTTCAAGTATCAAGGCGCCGGCCTTTGCATGTATCCATACTGCAGCTGCCCATGCCATGAAAAAGATAGCTTTCTACTTTCCTCGAGGACCTCACGTGCACTCTCATTCTTGCTTTCGTTAGTTTAAGTCAAATCTTCAAACATCTAGGCTAGCTAAGCACCAGATTTCTTTTAGGTTTGCTTAACCCAATCTACGCGATTAATTTGGATTTCAAACCTTACTTTAATATTTAATATCTATATATTTAATTGAGTTCGAGTTATTTGGGACAATTTTATTTTATAAAGTAAATTGTATTATTTTAAAAACATTTAATTATTTTATATCTTTTGTATGAAAAATATAAGATTCAAACCTAAGCATCTATAGTTTTTAATATTTGCATTTTTTTATTCAACCAAAATCTCATTTGATATTTGTCTAATTTTTTTATAAATATATTTGATACATAATTCTATTTTACATTGTAGGAATATTTGGTCAATAATTACAAAGAAAAAAAACAGAGCAAATAGAAGTGCTGATGAAAATGTCTACCGAAGGTGGCATTACAGCAAGAAAAAAGAAAATTACATACAAGTTGTTTATACAATTTGGTTTCTCTATATATATACGGAGCGTAGCTTAGTGTGGGATAATCTAATATCTTTAAACCCAACACAACAAGTGATTTAAGTCCTATCATGCCCCAATATAACAACCTCACTCTTATACTAAAATATCTAGATCGCTCACCTCTATGTTTTCCCCATGAAAACTTAGGTTGTAAATCAAGCAATAAACTTGTTTACCCTCTCAATTACAAGTTTCTCAATGAACATGTAAGTGCTCAAAATTCTCAATACTAAACCTATACAAGCTTCTTCAAATATGTAAGAGTTTGATACTAGTATATTAGATCAATTACAATCAAATTCCCTAAAAAAAATTGTAGCTTAAATAGCATATATGATATAATAATAAAGTCCAGGATAATTTAGTAATGGTGGAGATAAGTATTTAATGCAGTAGGGATGAAAAAAACTCGATTCGATTCAAAAAAAATTGAATTTTGAGTTAATTGAATCGAGTTATTCAATTTTTTTCGAGTCAACTCGAATATTATTTCAAGTTTCTAATTTGAGTCGAGTTGAATTTTACAATTTGAATAATTCGAATAACAAATTGATGTAAATACTCCTTTGGTCCTTATCAATTTTGAAAATGAGAAAATTAGTCTCTCTCAACAAAAATTACAAAAAAAATTCCAAAATAATTTTCAAAAATTCAAAATATTTATAAAAATTCCAAAATTTATATATTTTAAAAATTTTAAAATTTTTTTAAAAAATTCTAAATAATATATAAAGAAAGTTCAAAATGTTCTAAAATAATAATTTTGGGACCTAAATAAGTTAATTAATAATTCAAGTTTCTCACACTAAAGTATCTTATTTTATTTTTAATTCTGCTTTGAAAAAGTTTTTAAGTATATATGGTTTCAAATTTATGTGTTCTAACACGAAATTAATTATACTGTAACAAGATTTTAATTTGACATGTTTACTTTTTTTAATTCGACTCGAACAATTTCACTTGATTCTACTCGACTTGAATTTCATTTCACTTGACTCAATTTGAAAAAATTTCAAATTGAGTTAGGATGATAAAATAGGACTCGTCAACTCGATCAACTTGAATTTTTTTTCACTCGATTCAATCAAACACTCACCCCTACAATGCAATCCCGATCCAATCTTCTTATTTCAAGAGATTTGATATTGCTTGATCTAATCCAATCCAATCTTCAAGATATGTTGCTTCAAATGGATCGTTCTTTATAGATGGGCTATCATACTACCAAAATATTAGCAAGATTCAAAGTCCAAGTATATTGTTCTAAAAATTGTTAACACAGAAAATGACAAATTATGTTGTCTATCACAATGTTGACCGCAATGGCCAATGCTCGTGGCACTACATGAACCACTATTTGCTTAATTGCCTCAACATACTTCCACATTGTGAATGGATCATAATCTAATTTTTATTAATGGTTAAGATTTTAGAGTGCTGGGAATTAATCTCAATATCACTTCTTTTTTAATTAATTCCATATTATTTGGATAATACACAATTTTTAATAATTTTGTCAACATTTTTAACGACTTTGATGTATTTTCCTTAAAGGAAAACAAAATAATAATTTAAAAAAAATCAAAAATTTCATTTATTTGAAATCTTCTTCAATTAACATTTCAATTATATATATTTATTATTATTAGTCGAGAAAATTAATATTTTATCTATTATATTACATTTTTTCTATTAGATTCCATTTGAAATATAGCTATTATAACAATTTTACCCTTTTCTATCATTTTAATCAAATTTATCCATAAATTATATTAAATAACATGTTTTAGTAAAAACAAATGTAAGTTTGTTTTTCTTTTCTCTCTCACTTTGATTAAAAAAAGAAGAAGAAGAAGAAGAAGCCGTAGCTACATATTATTTTTCCCCAACCTCACTATTATTTTTTTGAAGGAGATACAATTAATTTTCTGTAAACTTTTTATTCTTTTAGGAAAATAAAATACTATAAACTTTAACTTATATGCAATAAAAAATATCAAAATTTACAAGAATAATTTAATAAAATGTGTTTTTAGGTAATATTACACTATGTTAACCAAATAAAAAAATATTCATACATTTCAACCAAATAAAATAATATAGCATACAAAAATTGTGCTAAGTAAACCAAACACACATTCATATTATTTCAAATTTTTATGTATCTATATATATTTATAAATCATCAATTCAAAATATTATTTTTCTTAATGTTTCTTTAAAATGTTATGATGTTCTTTATTTAGTTTATATATATATTAATTAAAATTTTAAAATATGAACTTATTATATTTATAATGTTTATCAGTTTATATTATAATAGTATATATATCTAATCTTTATATAGTATAAATTATATAATATATATAAATAAAATATTATATTATAAAATTAAAAAGTAAAAAGTAAATCGACTCAAGGCGAGTTCGAGACTTTGATGTTGGAACCTAAGCTTATTTTATATTTTAAGCAAGCTTTTTTTTTTGTCTAATTTTTTTTAAGTTTAGTGTTTTTTTTTATAAAAATAAACTTATAAAAAATTAATGAAGACTTCAAGACGTATAACTATACAACTTTCTATAAGGTTCTATTCACCCACCTATATTTTGGGTGCAAAAGAGTTATAAGCAAATAAACTTTGAGGTTACAATAAAGTCAATAATTGTCTATATTTTGCACTAATGAAAACAATTCACTAAGCATCGAGCAACATATAGCAAGACTATCAAATTCTATTAGAAATTTCTATAGTAATTATTTATAGAATAATTTAGGAATATTATAAGATAGAGGAGAATAGAAAGAAACTTTTATTTCTGAGTTGGTTTTTTTGTATGTGTACCACGCAAATGAAATAACACTCTTATTTATAGGTGTTCTTATGTTTCTTCATAAAAACATGACTATCCAACAATTATCTTTTTTATAATCTCTTAAATAGACATAACTATTCAATTTAGTGGCATAACTTTTGATATTTTAGTGGCATAACTTTTGATATTTAAGATCATCAAGTTTTGATTAATAGTCAAATGATTTTTGAAACTATTGAAACATTATAAATATTTTAAAATTATTCTAACATCTTTTTATCCAAATTCACTTAAACATCCCCATAAGTTTAGATATATATTTGCTGAGAAAAAAAGAGTAAGATATTTGTATTTTACATCATACATCATGCATGGACATGTTATTGGAATAAGAGTACTGCATGAAATCCCATCTATAAAACTCTGAAATTTCGAGTTTAGATATGAGTTATCGTAGAATGGAGTGGTAGAATATGTGATTGGTAATTTCTTTTTCAGGATTTATAGTCCAGCTCTAATTAGAACGAGACTTGCATGATTTGATGGCATATTGGAAAGGAATATATTATGAATTAATTCACGCAAATCTATTCAATAGGGAAGACAAATCCGAATAAAAATCAACTAATACTTTATATGTGATAAATAAGTTCATAGAATATATAAATAATAAGTCAACTACATGTGGATTAAGCTTTTGAAACAAAACCTAACATGTGAATTACTTGTTAATTATTTACTGACAATTCAAATCATTGACGGTGATTGCGAAATGTAATCAACCGGCCTAGCTACCTAGGTTATGATTTTATTTCAACTAGAAGCTTTTCACTACGTGTGATGCCACTCCATACACTGTATGCTAAACTAATTTCGAGGTGGATTAATGATCTAAATTCAAATAATTCGAGTTTGTATTAAATTTAAACCCAAGATAATTTGAACTTGAGAGAACTCAAGTTTGAGAAAGATCGAGTTTGTAAGAATAAATCCGACTTAAAGCCCAAAAAATCTCGAATTTATAATTGACCAACCATAATAGACATTAATAATTATTTGAATTTTAAGATGTTACTTAAAATAAAAATAAATGATAATTATTTATTTTATGAAAATGTGTTTATAAGCCTTACATATTTATATTAAAATTTTATTAATATCAAAAGTAATTATAATAAACTTTTATGTTAATTTATAAATTGAAATAAATTTTTATAAACATTAATTGAATATCAAATATTTTTAAAACTATAGTTATATATGTATAATAAATATATAAAATTTAAATTTAATATAATATAATATAAAATATATAATGACATAATATATTAATTTAATAATACAATAAATAGTTTATGCATATCACAAATGATTAAACATAATTTATTATGCAATACTAATAACATTGCTAAAATAATAATTTTAATAATTTGAGAATTTAGGTTTTACTTCTAGTTTATTATTAATATTTAATATTTTCTTAATATTATTATCTTTATAATAATTTTTAATTTGTAATGAGTTTACTTTTGTTTAGATTGTGTTTTGAATAAAGTTTAAATTGGACTTAAGCTTGAGTTTAAGTTTAATTGGTATTGGGCTTGAGTTTAGGTTTAAATATATATTACATTTAGTAAGTGTAAAGTTGGTTAATTGTTTAGACGGTTTTGAATTTCAAACCAAAATTGAACCGACAACATCAAATCAACTGATTATCTAACTCGATTTTAATGCATATATGTTATTAATATATTAACCGATTATATTTAGTCATTAATGCATATATATAAACTGAGTATATTATATATTATATGATATGATATAGAATTATATAATATAGTAGGAGGACTAACTTTCAAAAGTACGAAAAGTATAAGGACTTAAAGCATATTTCAACCAGTATAATAATAACCAATATTATATAATAATTAATATATTATGTACTACTATTATAGTATGAAATATAGTATTACACCATGTAATAATATATTTTAAAACTATTAATACACATATATAATTATTAATTGGCCCAAAATCAAAATTGAATTTACCAATTTCTTGAATTGGCTCAATTTGGTCGATTAAGTCGATTTTAATAGCTAACTATAATACATGTATACTAGTACATAATATTATAATGTTCAATAATTAATGCATATATAAAAAAATATTAATATATTATATCAGAGGCGATTCTAGGCAGGTTAGCATGGGCCCCGACCCCCCTAAAATGAAAAATTATCATTTAGGTTCTCTAATTTTTAGGCAAAATTGTACTTTGCCCCCCCGGTAAAATTATAAAAAAATTATTTAATCCTTTAAAAATTATAATGATATAGACTATAAAAAATTATGTAACACCCCAAACTCGGCCTAGACGTTATGGCCGAATCTGACGACATCACATGGTAATACTTTTTGAAAAATATGTCATCGCTAAATCCTCTTTTCTATTTAACCATTTTTTTATTATCTTATGTTAACTTCAAATCGTGTCGTTCATTTTCAAAATATTATTCATTTACAAATCATTATTCAATTTCAAAACTTTTTTTTATTGCGAAAGCTTTTAAACAGTTTGCTTATTCGTGGTATTTTTTTACAAAACATTAATTTCAATTGAAAACCCGAGTTTTACCTAACACTAGCAGATTTAAATCATAAAACCGTATAAAATCCAAATTTTAAACCAAAATTCGTAAATGCCATAATTACAACAAAATACTCCCAAATAAAAGTAAAATCATAAATAGGTAGTAAACAGTGTAAAAAAAGTCGTGTGGCCACCACTGAATCCTCCGTTGCACCGATCCGCCTATATCTAGGGATTACCTGTACAAATTAAACAGAAGGGGTGAGTTTACGTAAACTCAGTGTGCAATCCCCATACAAATGAACATACAGTAAACAAATAATCACAATCTGGGCTTAAGCCCTTCTCAATATCAATATCAATCCAGTTTGGGCCTTAGCCCATCTCAGTACAAAAATAGTCATACAGTAGGGCTTTAGCCCATCACAGTATCAGTAGCAGTAACAGAAATGTAGTCACAAAAATCCTACCCATCCAGCCTCTACACACCATCTCTGTCCAACCCTACACTCCATGTAAGGATATAATCAACCCACCCATCCCTACACTCCAAGTAGTACCGAATGCGACACTAGACAGTAGTTTGCAACTAAGCTGCCAGTAAATTAGGCTCGAGGCCTTTCAGTACACTTCCTCCAAACATTATAATCCCCCAACCCAATGTAATGCAATATATAGATATGACATGCTATAACATAATATCATGCATGTAAACAGGGCATACAGTATCAAATCAGTGGGACATCATTAGGCTTAATCATACAGTCATTTCAGTCAATTAGAGGTCTAGGTAAACTTACCGACCCTATAGTAGGTTCACAGTCGACTTGGGTGACCCGTGCAACCTTATCAATAAAATAGTGAAAATGGGCCTACAAGCCCATGATGTTCGCCTATGTGGGCCTATAAGCCCATATGGCCCACATGACCCAAATTGGCCTTAGCCTCGTGATCCATTTTAATGTAACTCGTGCTAGTTAATTATTCATATGTGTTTCCACTATTTACTTATATGATCCTTCAAAGTTGTCTACTTGAGTCACTGTTACTAAATTATTTGTATCTTAAGCTACAAAATTCCAAATTAATATCCGCAAATTTTCCCTGAAACTAGAATCACATATCTTCTTACATAAAATTTTTAGAATTATCGGTCTAGCCAATAAGTACAGCTTATTCTTTAAAGTTTCCTTTATTCTGTTGTTTGACAGTTTCAAACTTTATGCACTAAAAATTAATTATCTTCTCATACAGAATTCAGATGATGTTCCCGTTTATTTCTATTGAAAGTAGACTCATTCAAGATTTTAAACATATAAATTATAACCCATAATTATTTTAATACAATTTTTAATAATTTCCAAAGTCAGGAAAGGGGATTCCAAAATCATTCTGACCCTGTCTCACTAAAATTCAAATATCTCATAATATGAATTTCTTTTGCTTACTTCGTTTCTTCTATGAGAAACTAGACTCAAATATATCTAATCTCATATTTCTTTCATTCTATAATTCGATTTCCACAATTTATGGTGATTTTTCAAAGTTAGCCTACTGCTGCTGTCCAAACACCAAGCAAATTTGGCTTTTCGCTGAATCCCTTATTTTTCTGTTTCAGGTACACATCTGGTTTTGTTTGATTCTAAAACAGTCCCCGAGCACTCCAAAGCCTATAATGAACAAATAACACCATAATCATTCTTACCTCACAATTAATCAAAATCCCGAAACCAAAATACTTAACCATAAAACGATGAACACTTACCACAAAAAATTCAAATCGGTACGTTTACAAAAATCACGATGAGAGCCTTAATCCTTGTGAAATGCTGCTGCCAACACCCCGAAATTAGACTACTGAACACAAAATAATCTCTTAAAATGATACCCAACAACTTACTAAATTTGCACAAATGCTGCTTAACGCTACGAAATCAAGAGGAAAGAATGGTTTAGGGAGAACAATGGAATTTCAACAGTAGAGGAAAGAAAAGAAAAGATAATCGAGTAAGAAGCAAGGAAGAAAAAAATTTGGTAGAGATGGGGGAGAGAAAACGTCAGAAAGATGGAGAAAAATGACTCTCTTTTTTTTTGGAAAAGGAAAAAATGATCAAATTTTGGATATTCTTCCCCATAATCCCCTAATTCACTCATAAAATTGCTCCATCTCTTCCCAATACACATCCACCACTCAGAAACCCTATTCAGCACAACTCTTGCTGAAATTAGGAGCAAAAATAAAACCTTTGCCATCCAAAAGATTCGAACCCATGACCTCCCTCACACCAACACTCCACTTATCTACCAGACCAGTAGACCTATTCTGTTAATTATTTGCCAACTTTTACTTAAAAGCCTACTGATCAAAACACTCCCAGAACACATAACCACTAAAGCTGACAGATGTTTGTGTCACACATTCACAATACCCAAAATTAAAATTTTAGGGCGTTACAATTCTACCCCCTAAAGAAAATTTTGTCCTCGAAATTTACCTGATCAGAACAAATAAGGACACTGCTGACACATCGCATTCTCAGGTTCCCATGTAGCCTCCTTAGTGTTATGATTACGCTATAGAATCTTTACCAGTGGAATGGATTTCCTTCTTAGAACCTTAACGTCGCAATCCAAAATCTTAACCGGCTCATCCTCAAATGTCAAATCTGGCCTAACCTCGATCTCTTCAATAGGGATAATATGAGTAAGATCAGAGCGGTAGCGCCTCAACTTGTCCTTTAGTATCTGAATCACCTTCTTAGATTGACCATCGGTCTGAGGATGGAATGCAATACTAAAGTCCAACCTTGAACCCAGAGCCTCATGTAACTTCCTCCAAAATCAGGACGCGAAATGAGGATCCCTATCAGAGGTGATCAGAACCAGTACTCCATGCAGTCTCATTATCTCAGAAATATAAAGCTTCACCAGCTTGTGCAGAGAGTAATTAGTACGAACTGGTTTAGAGTGGGCAGACTTGGTCAATTGATCCACGATGACCCATATTGAATTCTTCTTAGTGGGTGTTAGAGGCAACCCATTAACGAAATCCATACTTATGCGCTCCTATTTCCAAAGAGGAATCTTAGTCGACTGCAGCAAACCCGAAGGTAATTGATGCTTAGCCTTAACCTGCTAGCAAGTCAAACATCTGCCCACAAAATCAATAACCTCACATTTCAACCCTGGCCACCAATATAACTCACGGAGGTCTCGGTACATCTTATTTTCGCATGTCAAGACTTGAATAAATGATGTCACATTGACAAAATGTTTTCTTTTAATTTTTTTAAAATTATAATCAATATTTGATTTGGCTAAAACAAATTCCTTAAAAGCAAATATCATCATTTTGAAATCTTTAAAACACTTTCAAAAATCATTTGACATCATTCTTAAGTACTAAGACTTAATAAAAACATAAAATTGGCTTTGGTTGTTTAAACAACTTAAAATACAAACTTTTAGAAATAAAAGAATAGAGATCTTACATAAAATAAAAGTCAATATACACTTTTATTCATTCAAATCATTATCGATGTTTTATATAGAATTCAGACCTCATTCAATATCATTTTAGGATATAAAAACTCAAATTTATAAGTGATGAGGTAGAGATTGTAACAATCTGATTTCCATTGATGTTCAAAAATACAGTTTCGGGGTCCTATTTTCGTAAATTGAGTCCGTAAATATTAAATAAGGATATTTATGGAGTTATTATATTGATGAATTAAATTTTGGTTAAGAAATTTAGTAAAAAATGTGGTTAATTAAGGTTTAAGGACTAAATTGTAAAGATTTAATCGCTATAAATTTTAAATTAGGAAAGACTTGAGGACTTAAATAACAATTATTGAAAGGACCAAAATGATAAATAAACCAATTTGGAATAGTGGAAAGTGGATGATGATGAAGGATGCCATTAAGATTAATTAATTAATAATTAAGTAAAATAAACTATTAATTAATTAATTAACTATGACTAATTAACAATTAACCTATGTATAAAAGAAAAGTTAGTGGATGAAAACTTTGTGTTCTTCCTTCTTCACCGTCCCTATTGTTGAAGGCTAAGAAAACCTTCGAAATTTCTTCATTTCCATTGGCCAAAAATTCAATTAAGTCCCTAGCCATTTTTCTTTGATTTTTATGGGAATTGAACTATGAGTGCTTAATTTAGCTAGCCCATATATCAAATTGTGAAGCTGTTAAAGTTTTTAGAAGTTTCTATTGTTGAGAATTGAATGATTTAGGTGTGAAATTGATAGAAATTAATCTTACTTTAGGAAAAAAAGACTAAATTGTGAAGCTTAATTGTTAGTTTCGTACATTAGGGACCAAATTGAATAAAAAATGAAAAATACCATGAAATTTCAATATGAATACGAAGTGGAGGGTCCCTAATGAGTATATGTGAAATAAAATTTTAATCCAAAGCTTTAGATTGAAAGTTATGCTTATACCAGTTTTAGGGACTAAATTGAATAAATTGTAAAATATGCATGAACTGATAATTGGTTATGAATTGGTTTGAAATTGATAGTGTGTTATGTTTTATGATCATTTGTAGGTAATGTTGATACAGATCTTTCGAGAGGGAAGGGAAAAGCAATAGTTGTCAACAAGTGACGTGAGATCACAAATTTGTACATTTATGATTTGGGATCATTCTGAATTGTTGCATTTACATATTAGCTGCATTTAAAGGTGTCAAGGTGAGCAGATATTGATAATATAAACCCTTGGATAGAGCTTGAATATGAATTACTGAAATGGAGGACTGAAATAAATAAAAAGTAAAGTTGTATGCATTGCTTTGAAATATGATGTGTGCTATGAAATTGAATAGGAATATATTGAATGTCGTGGATTATATGTGATATGATGATAAAATGGATTGTGATAGTGAATATAATTGAGAAAAATGATATATGTATCAAATTGTAAATGCATTGAATATTGGTACCCTATTAGTTGTTCGGGCTATGTCGGATATAGATGGCATGCAATAAGATTAGTATGTGTACATGATTATGCGCTTATGCGCCAGGATGTACTTCATGTGCAAGTATTCGTTTTGTGCGTCAAGATGCATTTTGTAATGCCCTCAACCCAATCCGATTCACTAGATCCAAATATCGAACGTTACACCCTATACGAATGCAACTTAAATCTTTTCCTTAGTTGCCTATGTAAATGTTCTATTTATGAGTATGAATAAGTTTCAGACTTCAGTTCAAAGTTTCTTATGAGTGTACAATGTATGATTACAAATGCAGTTCACGATAATAATAAAAATTTTAATATTAACTATTTTAAATCTTGGCCTACTGTAAGTACCTTGTAGCGTTACTTCAATAAACATACGCTCAGACTTGAACATGCCACTTAGCTTCCTTAGTATGTACAATAGCTTGATCCGCCACTCCTTGGGTTAGCCCTGACGTCATTGCTCGGTGCATACTTCTTTATAAACTGATACAGGAAATAACTTTAATAAGTTCATAAGAACTTAGTGAGAAAATCCTTAAATATTTGTTTCTTTGCAACACAGTGTGTTACATGCTTTACAGATCTTTCATGTGTCCTTTGATCATTCTTTCTCTCTGGCGGGTACTTCATCGAAATTTTCCTTCTTCAAACTATAATTGTCCTTTCTTGTAACACCCCAAACTCGGCCTAGACATTATGGTTAAATTAGGAAGTGTTACATAATTTGAATGAAAATTTCAGTTTTCATAAATTTTGATAATTGTCATTAACTCTTAAAATCATGGATTATTCGAAAGCATAACTTTATTAATTTTATTATTAAAAAGCACATAGTTTTTTTGTATTTTCCTAAAACTTATAACTTTGCAGCGGAGACTTCTTAAAAGTGATATTTTAGTAAACTTTGTTCATTGTTTGAAAACCACTAATTTTCCAGAAAAGCGAATATTGTTGGTTGAAAACATTCTAGCAGTACTAAGTAAAATACAAAAATAAAGTTCTAAACCCAAAACAAACCAAAATGTCCAAAGAGTTCAAAATTTATAAAAAACTTCCAAAAAACCAAATTTAAATAAGGCAAATTTATAAAAATAAGATATTAACTGAACTTCCAATGGCACTGATCTGCCTAAATTTAAGGGTTACCTGAAAATAACAGTTATACAAAATGTGAGTTTTCGAACTCAGTGTGTAACAGATAAATTAAGCAATTATTTATAACAAATAATTTTAATAGTAATAGAACCATATCAGAGCAGTACAGATACAAATATATATTTCCTACCCCCATCCGCTACACACCATCTCCGACCATCTCAACACACTATATGGGGTATGAAACACCCATCCAACCCTACACACCACTTAGTGTCGTTAAGACACTTACAAAATATTTACAACTATGCTGCCAGTATAATGGGCGAGGTATCGTCACTCATAGAAACATTTCGTCTACATAATATAGCCCGTCCCAGAAACAGATATAATCAGAGTAGAATTCTACATGTAACAATTTATATGCATCACATGTTAGATACAAATCACAAATATAACCTTTTCGGGTTTACTAATCACATGGCATCTCAGAAATACTTACAGATAACAAAATTTACACTAGAAAATGACCATATTTCATATTAAATAGTACATTTAATCACATACCAACCTTACGGACGGCCCACGGTCGATCGGAACGACGTGTATGACCCTAGGGAAAATTTTAGAATTTTGGGCCCACATGTCCGTGTGGCCCACATACCCATGTGGTCCATATGGCTCAAATGGCCTTGATCGTGTGTCACACATGGTCCAGCACATGACCTACCACACAACCTGGCACATGATTGTGTGGCGTCGACAGTGGCCAATTTTGGCCTTCGTCGTTCACTATTTTTTGGGTTTCTTGTTACACACCTTAAATAAAGATCCAACGCAAGCTTGAAAATGAATATCCTCGAACCTAAATTGAAGAATAATACGAATTAAAAATAAGAAAAATGACTAATCCAAACTATTGATATAACAAATCCCACAGAACGAACCTAACAATCAAATGAACAACCCCACAAAACAACAATACACTCACCTTTAAACGAAACAGCAACTTGAAACAACCTCAGTTCGTCGGAGGGCTCACCGTCTCACGAACTTCACCTATTCAAAACACCCATAAAATTTAGTTCCACTTATCTCTTCGCAACAACCCAAAATGAGAAGGAAAATCCCAAAACTTAACCAATAAAAGAATTAAAACCTTACCCAACGCCATGAACTGCGTAGGGGAGTAATAGTAGAAGAAAGAAAATAAAGAATAAAGGGTATTGCAGATTCGACTTGGAAAAAAGATCAAAGAGTACTCAAAATTGTAAAGAAAGAAAAGAAAAACAAAGAACTTGGACGCACAGAGGTAAAAAAAAATGGAATAGAAAAAAGGGATAATGGTAGATTTTCTAGGAATTAAATTCTAAAGATATAACCAATTTAAAACCCCCACTTTACCAGTCAAAATATAATTCCCAACCCCCTCCAACTCCTTCCACAGTATGAGAAAATAGGAAAGGTAAAAAGAAACACCCAAATGCACTAGCAGGGATTCAAACACTGGATCCCAACACACACACACACATCCAAGCACTAACCGTTGAAACAAACACTTCATTATGATGAAATTTAACGAATCAAAAATTAAGATTTTTGAGATGTTACATTTCTTACCTAAAGCCATCACCTCTCTCTATTTGTCTTTAAGAACTTACCATTCTTATATCATCATTAAGCCATCACTTTTTCATGCTCCAGGGTGCGTCCCCACTCGGGTGGTCGATTCCTTCTTTATGCGTGTACCCTCTATGTCTCTTTAAATTTTATCTTTTTGCAAACCTTTACCGTCTCATTCGTCTTATTAATAGTTTCATAATTTCGATTCATACTTACTGACTTTACCATTTTCTTTTAGGGGTGAGATAGACTATGCAATCACTTAAGAAAGGGTGTTTTTCATTCACTGTTCACATTATACCTTATTCCTTCTACTTGCTCCATACATTGTTCTTTTAGAGTTCATTACATTTATTATATCTTCAAAAAACCTTACACTCCATTCCTCCCTTTTTCATCAAAATTTCTTTCCTTTCATTAACTATTCTCCACAGGGGTGTTCCCTTAGATAGATGCCATAAGGACCATTCTTTAGATTGTGTAACACCCCTAACCCGTATCCATCGCTAGAATAGGGTTGCAAAGTATTACCGTAAAAACGTAACCCAAATCATTCATTTCTAACATTTCATAATCATTCTAAAATCTAATCAAACACATGCATATCACCCCTTATTCGAGCCCTCGAGGCCTTAGAAACACTTTAGAAATGATTCGAGACTAAATCGAGAACATTTAAAACTTTATGGAAAAAGATGAAAAAATTCATACTGTAGGGGTAACACGGCCGTGTGACTCTCACGGCTAAGACACACGTCCGTGTCTTAGGCCATGTGGACATTCGAATTAGGGACACACGACCGTGTCCGTGCCTGTGTAACTCTCGAAATGCAAAATTTAAAAATCTACAGGGGACACACAACCATGTTGCATGGCCGTGTGTCACACACGACTGAGACACATGCCCATGTCTTAGGCCGTGTTGACAGAAATAGGCCAATTTCAAGCCATTCCTTTCACCCATTTCAAGCTCACACCTACAAGAAATTTGCACTTATAATTAAGCTTTCAAACATACCAAAGCATGCATATTAAGACCAATTCATTAGGTCATTTATCCTTACAACCAATATGACATATAGGCACCTCAATTTATCTAAACATATATATATACTTAACACATTCCATTCATCAACACTTAATTCATTTTCCATTTCAAAACTCATCATAGATTGACCACATTTATACTATTATAATTAGTTCATATTTACCTAAAAGCATAACTCCACTTAGACTTATATAAACATATAAAAAATGGTCATTCCAAACATACCTAAACATGTGCATGTTTAAGCATACCATACTTGGCTTATACCATGTAAATATAACTTATCATTTGAATCATTATTTTCATGCATCTCAAATACACATATACCTAACTTAAATATATATATGACCATAACTCATCCATATATATATTTTGCTTAATTTCATATCAAGTTATACCATAATTGACCACAAGCCAAATTCACATTCAAACATACCAAATGGGTCATAATTCAACCAATTATACTTGAATAAATTCCATATCAAATCATGCCCTAAATGATCATTTTGCAAACATGCCAACACTTACCACTTTGGCCATAAAAACCATGCATCAATTTGATAATATAAACACCAACCATTAATCATCAAAGTGCCAAAAGCACACCAACCAACAAGGTATCAAAATAACATAAGTTTCACAAATTTATAGCAATATTACATGGCAATATCATCAACTAAACATTAGATGTAGTCCACCTATACATGCCATTATAACCATGACTAAAGCATTAAAATCTACAGATAAAATCGATGGATAGTGTGATGGATCTCTGACTAGCTTCCAACCCAGTCGAGCTTCTGATAATCTGTAAAGTAAAGAAAAATAACTACATAAGCAATGAATGCTTAGTAAGTTCGTATAAAATTAAACATAGCATTCCATTTTAATAATGAACATTATAGGTTAAATATAAACCTATACCAATGCCTCAAGTCAAACCATAATCATCAAATCACAAACGAATAAGTTCATTAATGTTGCATATTTATTGTCCATTCGTAACATGATAGGATTTCATGAGACAAAATATATAATCATCAACCTTTTTATAAGATTATATATATTTTTATTTACTTACTTTCCATTTTGTTCCCAATGCTTATCATAAGCCTAAACAATATTATTAATTCTCGATTCAGTGTATTTATCCATGACATAGGTAGATTCATCCATAGCATAAACAATTTGCTCACATACAATTACATCATTTATCACATGAAACCTTTTATAACATCATAACACATCCCAATTACGTATTTACCGTTTCATTCCCTTTTCTTACCCATTTCATATGCATCGTACAAGCATAATCATAAACATCAATCATATCCATAAGCTTGGCATAAGCCTAAGCACATCAACAACACATGTTAGTTCATTTAAACATGATTCATATGAATTTGACATGGATAACCATTATACTTAAACATGATTCAATTGGATTTATCATCCATCTCAACATAACATATTTTTCATATAGCTCACCATTTCAAAGTCTTTCATACATACATGTCTTGGTTGATATTGAACACTTACCATTTCATTTGCATAACACATAACATCAACCATAGCCACAAAATTGTTATGTGTTATGCAAATGAAATGGTAAGTGTTCAATATAAACCAAGACATGTATTTTATTCACTTGATTTTCCATACATACATGTCTTGATTTTCCACTTGATCTTGATCTAAATTAATAATTTTATTCAATCTATTAATTTAGATAGTAAAACAACGTATTTTATGCAATTTAGTCATTTTGACATTTTTAAAAAATTGCCCCTAATATTTTACTTTTATTCAATTTAGTCATTGAGCCTAAAACATGAAAATTAAACTTTTTAATGCCAATTCACATCAGCTGAATATTCATGGCACACAAAATAGCCCACATTTGCAATATTTTCACATCAAATCCTTGTATTTTTACTATTTCAACAATTTAGTCCCTAGTTGGTAAATTCATCACTTAACAAAATACTCTTAAATACCAACTAAAACTTAAAATTCATCTTTTAACATCTAAAATCAAAAGTTTCATCAATGGAAACATTCCAAATCTTTAACAGTTTCAAAATCGAAGGTACGAGCTAGTTGGACCTAGTTGCAACGATATCAAAAACATAAAAATTATTAGAAACAGATAGCTTAGGGACTTACATGCAAAGAAACATGGTTAGCCGAGCTTCAAAATAACCCATGGTGGTTCGGTGAAGAACAAAACCAAATGGGAAAGAAAACTATTATGTTTTCTTTATTTTATTAACCTTTTATTTTATTTTATTAATAAAATAACATATAAAACATTATAATTAAAAGAAATTAAAGCATCCAACCGTACCACTATCTTTAGGATGGCTAATTTACTCAATAAGGCCATCCAATTATAATTATTCAATCAATTAACACCTTTAAACTAATAGCTATTGACTTTTTTTAACTTTTACGATTTAGTTCTTTTCTCTTAATTAACGATCAAAACATTAAAATTTTTCAACGAAACTTTAATACCACCTTAATGACATTTCGTAAATATTTTTATAAATATTTACAGCTTTGTTTATAGTAACCAAGTCCCGATACCTTATTTTCTAAAACCACTTGACCTTAGGGTCTTACCACTTGAACTTAATAATTCGCTTATATAACATAAATTATCAAATAAAAAACCTTTTAAAATCACATTTGAGTTGTAAATATTAAATAATAATATTTATGAACTTACTCGTCAAATTTGGTGGCCCTAAAACCATTGTTTCTGACACCACTAACAAACAGTTTGTTACATATTGTGTCACGAAGATGTTCCTTTAACAGAGGTCGCCACTAAGGCTTTCCTTTTAGAGATTTTCCACAAAGGCATCTTTTTCATTCAGTACTCAGCACAAAGGCTTTATTTTTAAAGATTTGCCATAAAGACATCATTTTCATTCGGTACTCACCATAAAGATTTTCCTTTCAGATATTTTCCACAAAGACAACCTTTTCTTTCAGTACTCGCCACAAAGGCTTTCCTTTTAGAGGTTTGCCACAAAGGCATCCTTTGTTTTAGTACTCGCCACAAAGGCTTTCTTTTCAAATATTTGCCACAAAGGCAACCTTTCTTTCAGTACTCGCCACAAGGGCTTTCCTTTCAAATATTTGCCACAAAGGCTTTCCTTTCAGAGATTTGCCACAAAGACATCCTTTTCAATGGTGTATTTACGATAGGGATTTGCCTAAACTCACCTTACATGAGGTTTGCCCTCATCACCTTGGGTCACGTAGAAAAGCCCATTAGGTAACAACCTTCCTTTAGATATTTGCAAATGATGCCATAACCCACCATTTATGATGTTACACGATATGGTCTTTCCATATGATGCCATAACCCAACAACTATAGTCTTACACGATATGGTGCCATGGACTTTCTTTCAGAGGATTATGTTTAAAGTCTCGATGGATAGACGACTCTGCGGAGACAAACGCAGACTCATCACACATTAACTCATACATAATAGACATATTTATGTTTTCTGAACTCATATACTGGAAACACAAGAATATCTAGACTTTTTCAACACCTTTTGAGCACTAATTCATGCAGTTTCAAAGTAATTTTTGTAGAATTTCATACTTTAATTATAAAATAATTAAATAGCACTCAATTTATGAAACATATTGAATTTTAATTAATTTTATAATAAAATTTCACAATTTGATCTATTTTTGATGGTTTTGCACAAATGGTGAAAAAATTAGCTCAGCAGTTACCTTGGAAGAATTAATTTACGAGGCACCTTGGTCTTAATCAAACAAAATTCAATTAATGAAATCCAAAAAAAAAGGGTGTGGATGATTCATATCTAGCTTTGTATAATTTTAGCTGCCATATCCCACTATAAAAAGCCCCCTCACTTCCTCATTTTTCATCCCTCACGACATACATCTCACACACACATATTTTCTCTCATCTTTCTTCTTTTTCCCTTCTAGTTACTTTCTAATTTTTTTTATTTCCGTGATAACTTCCCCTGTTGAAAAAGAGCTATCACACCCTTGGAGCATCAACAATCAAGTGTTTGTGAAGGCCTTGGATTAATAGAATGAGTAGAGAAGAGATGAGCATACTAGTCTGGCTTCAGAAAAAGACCAGTATTTGTTTTTCTAGCTCCCTTCTCTTAATCTTTTTAGTTTATGTTGTGATCATGATTATGAATATTTGTTGTGTTGGTGTTCTTTGACAGCCTCTAAACGTACCAACATCTAGAGTAGAAATCTTGCACCTAAGATATAAAAGACGGTATCCACAAGTATACGGGTCATGTTATAATATAGTTACAATAGAGTAGGTGAGTACTTCGATATCGTACCCAAGGGAGACAAGCACTAAATTAATTCTAACCTAAACATAAATAAATCTAATTAGTACTTTAAATGGATTATATTACGATGAATAAAAAAAGTTTGTGGTAATTTATACTAATAATAATAAAAAAGAAAGAAACAAAAATAAAGAAATAAATCACGAGAAATAAAATAATGAAATATATCAAATTTGGGCATGAGTGATTAGCTTACTTCGGTAAGCATAATCAATTGTTGTTTTGGGTTTTCTTATTCAATCAACTAGTCAATACCCCAGCAAGATCTTTCGATCTTCTACTGAAATACTAAGCGACAAGAACTTCTTATCTCTCGTCCTCACAGTTCACACTAGTTCAGGTTTAAGGTGTTCACGGATAGGCCATACCAAATTTGGGTTAATTCCCACCTTAATGACTTTCTAGGATTGTCAGGCCTAGGGTTTAGGTTCTTGCTCTCCTGAACAGCTGATCCATTAATAAACCCCTACAAAACAATTAATTAACCATACCTCCACTCGCTAATCCCCCACAAGAGGATTAGTTCCTCATAGATCTAATAAACAATATAAACTTGATAGAAAGAATAAACATGAAGAACAATTCAAGAGAAAAAAAATTTAGAAGAAGCCTATTTTGTATTAGAATTTAAGCGCAAAATCCTTATAGAGTTTGATGATATTTCACAAATATGATTCCCCCACAAAAGCAAATAATAAAAACTGGAATAAAACCTAAGCCTAAGAGAAAATAAAAACTAAATATTAAATCTAAAGAGAAAATTATACAATATCAAAATGTGTCTCTAACATGTGTTAAATGAGCCTATTTATAGACTTTAGGGTGGTCGTGGTCCTATTGTCTTTGGTCATTGAGATTGATAAGTCTAAATCATATAGACTTATGTCACATCTTTTTTACTTAATATTTGAGCAAATTTTGAGTATATTGTTAAGAAATTATATGAATTTAATTCGTATTAAGAAATTGAGCATGATTTTAGCAAGTTTATAATTTTATTAATTTTTAGAGTTAATTTTGCATAAAATTAAGTTATATTGTTATATGTTTAATAAAGTGCTTAATATATTGCAGTGGGACCATAGAATGGACTAACATGGGAGAAAATTAAATGTTACACATGAACAAGTAATAGGGACGACTAGAGCATGATTGGGTTCAGAAATTTTACCTTAACCTAGTTGAGTTGGTTGATGAAAATAAATCTAATTGTGTCTTAGATTGGGTCTCAAAACTGTCCATCAGGGGAAAGAGAAGCCCAAATTGGGAACAGGTATATGACTAGCCCAAAATCAGCTTTTAGAAGATTTATTTGGAGGTCATTTCACTTGGGAAAGAATAAGAAATCAGCTCCCAAATATTACCCAAGAAACCGTCCAACCCTAGCACAAATCTAGCTAGAATCAAGTAAGAAAATCAAGGAAAAAGTCAGCCACTTTAAACATTTCATGGCCTACCAAGAGAGGGAGCATTTCAAGGGATCTCTCAAGCTATTTTTAGCAAAATCTTATGTCACCCTTCTACATAAATACCACATCTCATTCCTATATCCTAGATCCATCAATCATTCATTAATTATTTACTTGGTCATTTCATCTCCTTTTTCATGCATAAAGCCATTCATTTTCCCCATTCCCCTTAGCTAGCAATTCTTTGCGAAAATTCTCTCTTGGCCAGCCACCTTGAGGAGCATTTTGTGAAGGAGTAAACACAAGGATTGGAGAAAGCCACTGTGACTAATTTTCGGAGGACTATCGAAATCATTTTGAGTTTCTTCTTCCTTATATTTATTTTGTTCGTAGTTATTAAACATGTCCGCAAATTGTTTTAATGGTTTTTCATTAACAATGGTAGCTTAATTTTGTTTCAACTAGAATGATTACATTAATTTGAAAAAGTTCATTCGATTCATGTTTATGGTGTCTTTCCTTAATCGTTCATGCTTTCAATTAAAATCATGCATGTATTTCATTCATTAAAATGTGATTGAATGTATTACAATTAGTTGATCAATCCTAGCCATATGACGATTAATGGATGCAATAACTGAAAGATGCATGCTTAATTTAGATACTAGCTCAATTAAATTAAAGGTTCGTAATACCTCAAGAGAGCTCTATTACCTTGCATAACTTTTAGATTTGTGTCATTAAATTGTTTCAAACCTAACTCGTCCTTGTGACTTCACATAACTCTAAGAAACCCTTAGTTAAATATGATCATGGTAGAATGCATGTCTTTCTAAGCATAAGATTCCAAAATGACTTATAACTGATTTCAAGTTAATGAAAGATCAAGTTGTCAACTTCTAATGTTTAATTTTTCAATTATTTGATTAACATATACAGTCCCTATAGAAATGATAACTTCTATACTTACTTATTACTTAATAACGACTGTGTATACTTGCACAAACTTACGCGTTACAATTTTTTGGCATCGTTGTCGGGGACTGTTAATTTAATCATTAATTAATTAATTAATTATTTATTTATTTTTTGTGATTTCTTTTTTAGGAGTTTATGAGCATAGATCAAATCATTGATCTACTTCCTGTAGACCCTAAAATCGAGCGGACATTTCCATAAAAAATATGAGAAAGATTAGCCCAAAGACAAGCTGCAGAGATGAACCTTGTAAATGAAAATGATGTTCAAGGGAATGGAGCATCTGATGTTGATAATTCAATCCCTATTGCTGATGATAGGGATCGAGCTATAAGGCAGTACGTTGTGGCCCTTTTTAATGAGTTAAATCTGGGAATTAAGAGACCGAAGATCGAGGCACCGCAGTTTGAATTGAAACCTGGGATCTTTCAAATGCTTCAAACTATGGGACAATTTAGTGGAATGCCCACAAAATATCCACACCTTTACCTTCAAATATTCATGAAGGTGAGTGATTCCTTTAAGATAACCAATGTAACTGAAGACGCGTTGAGATTGAAGTTGTTTCCGTACTACTAGCTCGATGGAATAAACTGAAAATGCCAAGAGGGGGTGAATTAGCCTTTAAAAATTTTAGTGAAAACAAATACAAAAATGAAACAATGAACACAAAGAATTTAGAGTTGTTCGACCCCAATTGCCTACTCCACTACCTTAGCTTTCCACCACTAAGGACTTTCCCAAATTCACTAATTTATTCAAAATTTGAGGACAAGGTTTAACCTTACAAATCCTTAAGATTTCTACCCTAAATCTTAAGTTACAAGCCCTCTCAAAGAGATACAAATAAGCAAACAAAGAAACAATCCTTACAAGATTAAGTTGTTTGCAAAATGAGGATCAAATACAATAAAATACACTTGAGGAAGAGAATAGTGATAAAACTCACTAGTGTATGTAAAAAGAATGTGAAAGCATTAAGCTCTAAGGTTGTTTGATTGATATTTTTGCTTGAAAGTGTTTTTTCTTGTGTTGTAGGTCTTTGTAAGATGGTATTTATACCCCCTAATAGATTTCCAACCGTTGAGGTTGTTGGTGCAGTGAATATGGCCATTGGGGATGTAAAACTAGAGCATTTAATTCACCTACAAGTGAGTATCTATACCAAATAAAAGGGTATTGATAATTTTTGTAATAAATGCTGATTCAATGACTGTTGGGATTTATTAATCGATACCAAAAAATGTTTTATCGATATTTTTTGAATTAGGAAATACTGAATCGATACTTTGTAGGGTTTATAAGAAACAAAATGCTATTTTGGTATCGTTTTTAAGAAAGATTTCGATTATTTTTCAGTAAGTATAGATACCAAAAAAATGGTATCGATAATTTTTAGGCTTTCTAAAAATAGAATGCATGTTTGGTCTCAATTTTTCAAAGGTATAGATAATTCTAAAAATATTGATACTTAACCAAATGGTATCGATACTTTTTGGCCTGTAGCAATTCTGACTTATTTGAAAATCATTTTTGATGTGTTAAAATGATTTTAACTTAATTGAAATCATTTTGACTTTCTTAAAATCATTTTCACTTGATGTTAAAATTGTTTCAAAATTTTCTAAGAGTTTAGTGTGAATATTCAAATTTTTATTTCTTAGAATTCAAATAAAAAAATAATTTTATCAATTTTAACTTATATTCAAAAACACTTCAATTTGTTATATCAAAATATTTTATCAAATAAAGCTTGGTTTAACAATATCCCCCTTTTTGATATAACAAAATATTTGGTAAATTTGTGTTTGAATATTTTCTCCCCCTTAATAAAAGAAATTTTAAATTTGAGGCTAAAAGAAAACTTGTCATTCAAGTCGACATTCATTTTTGCTTTAAAGAAAATTGGTCACAAAAATTTGCATTTAGTTATGATCATCAAATAATAATCAATAAATTTACTTTAATTTACCTTTTCTTCTCCCCCTTTTTGTTATATCAAACATCAAATAAAGCTCCAGGAGATAAGAAGTTAGTTCATCACAAGAGATAGATAAAATTTAATGACTATTGAACAAAAAAAATGTATCTCAAAATATAAAGAAAGCAATAAAGTGCAATAAAAACAAAGACATGGGCATAAACATAGAAATGAATGTGCAAATGTTATGAAAATGAAATTTAAGTCCTAGAGCTACTCTAATAATCATGAGGACAGGAGAAAGTAGGCGTTGAAGGAAAATGTGCAAGGAGAGACGCCATTTGAAACTCTAAAGTAGATAGCCTAGAGTTAATGTCTTAATTATGAGATCGAGAACATCTTTGCTCAAAGAATGGATAGCATAGAGTATGACGCTATTAACCTCAGAATAAGATTGAGCATCATATGAAGAGGAAGCCAGTGAAGGAGCGAGCTCGAATGCTGGAACATCTTCAAAAGTAGCGTTGATGTCGTCATCTTCATTATCCATTGGATGATCGCTCTTAATCCATCTACTGGTGTTGGCATCAAAATGATATCCTGCATGATGAAGGGCCCCTTAACTAATTGGTTGGTTTGAGGTAACGGGGGTGTCTCCATAGGTACTAATATCTAATTGCCTAAAAAGGTATGAAAAATACATGTTACGAGGAAGAGTGACATTTTTATTCAACCCCCTCCCAATGGCTTTAGTAATGTCATTGAACATTATTAGGGCAAGGTCGGGACGCTTATTGGATTTAAAGTAATCGAGCCACCAATAATCGATGTTTCGAAGCTTGGCATGCTTTTATAGGTCTAAGGTTCCAAGTGAGAACTAAATAGAGGACACGATCATGAAGATTAGGTTCAGATGCCGATCCAGACTAAATAAAAAGTGCGGGATTAAAATGACCCTTTTCATTGGAATTACCTCTGGGAGGCAAATGAAGATAATTGCCAAACTCTCCGACAGTAAGGCGTATAAGGATATTCATTAAAAACAAGGTGATGGCTAAAACGGTATCACCAAACTCATCATGTTCAAGTTTGGCATTTGGAAAGAAAGCATGAACAAGATTAACCTAAGTCGGTGAAGAAATATTTAAAAAGTTCATCCAACCCCAATTTTGTAAAATAGGAACATAAACAAAATTAATAGCCTCTAACATGGTTAAATCCACTTTCCTAGACTTCCAAACCCTTTTTGAAGCAAAATGTGAGTTAAAATAGATAGAGAGTTTGAGTTTTGAAAACATTAGCTAAAGGATGACTCCAACTCTCTAGATGTATCGGTTCTAGGTCTTTTCTTAGGGGCCATACTACCTAAAAAGACACTTAGAAGCACTAAAACTCAATGGAAAACTCTTTAGGGAATTTTAACAAACACTTAGTGGGCAAAGGGTTTGGGTAAAAAAGCTAAGAAAACCTTTAAGAATGGATGGAATCCTACAATAAAACACGATCTTTGAAGTTCAAAATAACTCAATAATCCATCAAGAAGCATTATTTCAATCTACATTTTATAAAATTAACAAATTGAAAGTGTTAGGTTTTAACCTCAAAAGTGTTGAAATAGGTAAAATCTTCAAGAAATGTTGAACAAATCTTGAGCAAATGAGGTTTGAAGATGATAAAAGACTAAGATTAGTTGAAAAAATAAAGAAATTTAAAAAGAAAATTGAGAGGATTTGAGAGGAATTTGTGGGGGGAAAAGTTTTAGGTTTGAATATGTTAGAAAACTAGTGTAGGTACCTAAAAATAGCCCGTGGTATCAATATTTTTCATGAGTATCGATATTTTTATAAAAATATGGATACGTTTAAAACAGTATAGATACCAATTTGTGATTATATTTTCCAAATGCTGTGAAAAATGTAAAATTAAGAGTTTTGGGTTTTTAGAAGTTCTAAGGGTTCTAAAATGACTCTAAAGGCATACCTATATGTTTTATATGCACGAAAGTACAATATACAAGCATAATGCATATAATTTATAATTCAATGAGTTGCAAAAACAACATAAAAATAATTTAAGCTAGATAAATAAGGTTAAAATAGATCAACTTTACATATAAAACTCCCCCTATGTTTTTACATATAAGAGCCATGAATATCATACTTATCAAGGTTTTTGCACAAAAAAATAAAGTACAAAAAATTAACACAAAGTCAAGACAAGGTGATCAAACCTAGCTCTCTCCTAAGTGTCCAAAATCTTTTCTTATCTAAAGGTTTTGTAAAAATATCAGCTAATTGATTTAAGGGGTATACATATTCTAGAACAATTTCACCTTTTTGAACATGATCTCTAATGAAATGATGTATAATTTCAATTTTTTTAGCTCTAAAATGTTGGATGAGATTTTTAGTGAGACAAATAACACTAGTATTGTCACACTTGATAGGAACGATATCTATATCAATTCTATAGTCCTTAAGTTGTTGTTTCATCCATAAAACTTGAGCATAACAACTACCGACAAAAATATATTCCACTTCAATGGTGGATAATGCAACACTATTTTGTTTCTTTGAAAATCATGAAATTAGCATGTTTCCTAGAAATTGACAAGTACTGGAGGTGCTTTTCCTATCTAATTTGCAACCTACAAAATCTGCATCCGAGAAAGCATGTAAGCAAAAGGATGAGTCTCTAAAATACCAAAGACATAAATTTGAAATGTCTCTAAGGTATTTAAAGATTCTCTTAAGGGCTTGTAAATGTGATTACATAAGACAAGATTGATATCTAACACACAAGCATACACTAAACATAATATAGGTGCATAAAAAATATAGCTAATTCCACTTGAGTTGTAAAAAATTTTAAAACCAAGATTTTGAAATTCGATTCCATGGTCACTTCTAACACTAGTGATAGAGTAATCTTTTTCATTTTGATTTATTTTTGAAAATGTGATGAATTTTTCTAAAGCTTCATCTTTAGTATTTAGGAAAAAAAAACCCAAGTAAATCTAGAATAGTCATCAACAAGCAAAAAAGTATATTATTTTCCACCCAAGCTAGTTGTCTTAATTGGACCAAATAAGTCTATGTGAATTACTTGAAGAACTCTACTAGTTAATAAATCATTAATAGGTTTAAAAGAACTCTTTTATGTTTACCCTTAACACATTCATCACAAATTTTATCCACATCAAAATCAATTCTAGGTAATCCTCTTATTAAGTCATTTTTAACTACAATATACTCATGCTAGCATGTCCTAGTTTTCTATGCCATAACAAAGAACTATTCTCATTTTTAGCAACAAGGCATAAATTAGAGTTATGCATATCATCTAAATGCACCATATATATATATTCTATTCTATGTCCTACAAGCACAATCTTATTAGAAGTAATGTCAATAACTTTACAACCTTTAGACTCAAATATGACATTGAAACCTTTATCACATAGCTGACAAATACCTAAAATATTATGCTTAAGACCATTGACATATAAGACATTTTCAATAATAATTGAAGATTTTTTTTACTAATAAAGCCTATTCCTTAAATTTGTTTTTGTAGACTTGTCACCAAATGTAACTTCTCTTCCACTTTTTGGCTTCAAATTGATAAGTTGACTCTTGTCACCGGTCATGTGTCTTGAGCATCCACTATCGAGATACCATAAGTTTTTCGTTGAATAATCCGCCTCAAAGAAATGCTCATTTTTCTATAAACATAGAATTAAAGTTTGATTTTTAGTACCCAAATTCTTTTGGGTCTATAAGCATTTGTTCCTATAATTTTAGTTCGTTTAGGTATCCATTTTGAAATCAAGTTCTTATCTTGTGAAGTTATGAGTCCTTTAGGGAACCATATACTTTTAATGAATTTTCTCTTCTCAAAGTTTTGGGGACCTCTATATTTATAGAAATTAAAACTATTTTTAACAAAGTTTTGTTTTGAATTTTCTCCTTTTTTCTAAAACTTTGTTAGAGTGAGCTTTTTCATTCTTAAGCAACTCAAGTTGCTTTTCATGATCATCATGAACTTTCGAAAGTAAGTTATGCAAGTCTAAATTCTTCTTCTCAAGCTCATTAATTTTTCCCTGCATCTTGTTTACTTTCACTTCAAGTTCATGATTGGTTTTTAAAAGCAAGTCATTTTCATTTTACAAATTTGAAATATTTTTCTTATGTTTTGAATTCATGACTTCAAATTCCAAACCCAATTCATCATAGGCATCTTGTAACTCATTGAAAGAATAAGAATTTGAAATAGATGAGTTAGAAGTTACCTTAGAATCATTGATGGCCATGAGACACAAGTTGGGTACTTTTTGAGTTTCTTCATCGGATGAGTCCTCATCACTCTAAGTAGCAACATTGGCCTCGTGTTTTTGTTTGAGAGACCTTTCTTCCTCCATTGAGGATAATCAAATTTGATGTGTCCTGATTTCTTGCACACATAGCAAATAATGGGATCTTTCTCCTTGGTTGATTCAATTTTGAATCCTTCATTCATTTGGAATTTTCTTCCTTTGTTGGATTCATGAACCTCTTGAATCTTCTTGCAAACATTGACAACTCTTCATTATCATCATAATTACTAGAGTATTTATCCTTTTTACAAGTTATTGATTTGAAGGCAACTCTTACTTTCTTTGGAACTTCGTTGATTTCTTGTGCATTGTGGTTGATCTTCATTTCATGTGTTAATAAGGAACCGATAAGCTTATCAAGGGAAAGTGAGTTGAGATCCTTTCATTCTTCTATTGCCATCACTTTAGCTTCCTAAGATGTTGAGAGACTATTCAACAGCTTCTTCACCATTTTTTTGTTGGGATAGGTCTTCCCAAGAGCTTTGAGACCATTGATGTTGTGGGTGAAACGATCAAACATCTTCTTGATTCCTTCTTCTGATATTACCTTAAACAACATAATCAAAGGTGAAAAGACTTATCTTGGACACCTTAACTCTACTTGTCCCTTCATGGGTGACTTCAAGCTTGTCCCAAATTTCTTTTGCATTGTCACACAATGAGACTCTATTACACTTATTTGAACCAAGAGCACAAAATAGTGTGTGCATATCTTTTTCATTTAATTGCACATTCTTGATATCATTATCATCACATTCACTTTCTTCCTTTGGGATAATAACACCTTTGACCTCTTTATTGGAATGGATGACACATTAGTAATAATCCTCCAAACTTCATAGTCATTAGCTTGGATGAATAGATTCATTCTTGTTCTCCAATATGAGTAGTTGGTGCCATTGAATAAAGGAGGCCTCATGGTGGAATGCCCTTCACCCAATATGATGGAATTTTGCTCCAATTTTATGAAGCAAATTTCTTGACTTGTGGCTTCCATTTTGAAAATCTTGAGGATATTCTCTTTTGGTGGTAAAATCATCTCTAGAGTTCTAGGTTTGATCTAATTGTTAGCTCGATGGAACAAATCGAAAATGCCAAGAGGGGGTGAATTGGCCTTTAAAAATTTTGGTGAACACGAGGACAAAAATGAAATAACGAACACAAAGAATTTAAAGTGGTCCTGCCCCAATTACCTACTACACTACCTTAGCTTTCTGCTACTGATGATTTTCCTAAATTTACTAATTTGTTCAACCTTCAAGGACAAGGTTTAACCTTACAAATCCTTAAGATTTCTACCGTAAATCTTAAGTTGCAAACCCTCTCAAAGAGATACAAATAAGCAAACAGATAAACAATCCTTACAAGATTAATTTGTTTGAAACATAAGGATCAAATACAATAAAATACACATGAGAAAGAGAATAGAGATAAAGCTCACAAGTGTACGTAAGAAGAATGTGAAAGCATTAAGCTCGAAGGTTGTTTGATTGATGATTTTTACTTGAAAGTGTTTTTTTCTTGTGTTGTAGGTCTTTGGAAGATGGTATTTATACCCCCTAATTGATTTCCAACCGTTGAGGTTGTTGGTGTAGTGAATATAGCTACTGGGGATATAAAACTAGAGCATTTAATTCTCCTGCAACTGCTAGTATCGATACCAAATAAAAGGGTATCGATAATTTTTGTAATAAATGCTGATTCAGTGACCGTTGGGATTTATTAATCGATACCAAAAAATATTTTACCGATATTTTTTGAATTAGGTATCGATATCGGATCGATACTTTGTAGGGTTTATAAGAAACAAAATACTATTTTAGTATTGTTTTTAAGAAAGATATCAATTATTTTTTTAGTAATTATCGATACCAAAAAATGGTATCGATAATTTTTAGGCATTCTAAAAATAGAATGCATGTTTGGTCTAAATTTTTCAAAGGGTATCAATAATTCTAAAAATATCAATACTTGGCCAAATGGTATCGATACTTTTTGGCCTAGAGCAATTCTGACTTGTTTGAAAATCATTTTGATGTGTTAAAATGATTTTAACTTAATTGAAATCATTTTGACTTGGTTAAAATCATTTTCACTTGATTTTAAAATTGTTTCAAAACTTTCTAAAAGTTCAATGTAAATATTCAAAGTTTTGCTTCTTATAATTAAAATTTAAAAATCATGTTGTTAATTTTAACTTATATTCAAAAACACTTCACTTTGTTATATCAAAATCTTTTATCAAATAAAACTTGTTTTAACACGTACTCATTGCGAGATCGAGCATGAGCATGACTTAATTTGTTGCCTCCACATTCAATTTCTACTTGACAAGATTTAGCTAAACAATTGTTGGTAAAGTATTTCCCACCTAGCAAAAATGCTATGTTGCAGAATGAGATCACTATTTTCAAGAAATGGATGATGAATCCCTATGCGAGGCATGGGAAAGATTTAAAGAGTTACTTCGTAGCTGCCCTCACCACAGGGTTCCACTTTACATCTAGATGGAGACATTTTATAATGGTCTCAACATACACAAGGTTGATGGTAGATGCTTCTGCGAATGGTGCGCTCTTGTCGAAGTCTTATAACGAGGCTTACAAGATCATCGAGAGAATAGCTAGTCACAACTACCAATGGCCGACTAATCGAACAGTTTCAGGAAGACGAGTAGCTGAAATGCAGGAAGTAAATGCCCTCACTTCACTTTTATCTCAGGTATCTTCTAGCTTTTCAATGTTGAAACAATTTACTGCTAATGGTTTTAATCATGTTGCAGCTAGCCACCAAGTTAATTTGATGTTGTTTCCTATATATATTGTGGGGACGGTCATTCTTTTAAGAATTCTCCTTCAAATCCCGAGTCTATTTATTATGTAGGGAACCGATACCAAAATAGAAGTGAACAAGTACCACATTCCAACTTTTATAATATTTCATGGAGTAACCATCCAAACTTTTCTTGGAGTAACCAAAGAGCTGAACTAAACAACAACTACATGCAGCATAAACCAAATCAACCTCAAGGGTTCAATCAACAAATTTAGAAGCCATCGCAACCTGAATCATCTAATAGTTTAGAAAATTTGTTGAAGGCGTACATGGCAAATAATGATGCCTTAATCCAAATTCAAGCAACAACATTGGAAAATTTGGAAACCCAAATGGGTCAGTTCGCGATAGAACTTCGTAATAGACCGCAAAGAGCCTTGCGAAGTGACACAAAAAATCCAAGGAGAGTGGGTAAGGAACACTGCATGGCAGTTGCTTTACAAAGCAGAAGGACTTTGGAACCCAAGGAAGTTGAGGTTGAAGAAGACCTACCAAGGAAAAGGAAATTCAACAAACAGTTGAAACTCCTACACAAGAAAAACCAGATGCTACAGATTCTGAAGAGGTAAAATTTAAACTTGTAAGTTCTGATAATCTAACATCTATGTCAGATGCAAAGACATTACCTTTAAAGAGTTGTCCAGTTTAAGCTAAATTTCTACAACCTCTATATCCTTAAAAAATCCAACAACATAAGCAACAAGAGGATACTCAATTTAGGAGAATTTTGGATGTGTTGAAACAACTACGTATCAACATTCCGTTGGTGGAAGCTTTGGAGTAAATGTCGAACTATGTAAAAGCTATGAAGGAATTTATGTCTAAGAAGCGAAGGATTGAGAAATTTGAAACTATAGTCCTGACCACAGAATGTAGCATATTTTTCAGAACAAGTTGCCTCCTAAGTTAAAGGATCCAGAAACTTTAACCATACCTTGCAATATTGGAGAATCCTATTGTGGTAAAGCTTTATACGATTTGGGATCAAGTATCAACTTGATGCCTACGTCTGTGTTTAGACGATTAGGTATAGGTAAGGCCAAACCAATTACAGTTACACTCCAATTGGCAGATTGATCTTTGCCATTCCTAGAAGGAAAGATCAAGGATGTCTTGGTACGTGTTGATAATTTCATATTTCATGCTGACTTTATTATCTTAGATTTTGAAGCAGATAAAGAAGTATCAATCATCCTAAGAAGGCCTTTCTTAGCAACCAATAGGATGATAATCGATGTACAGAAAGGTGAACTAACCATACAAGTTCAAGATGAACATGTGACCTTTAATGTACTCAAGGCCATAAGATCTCCTGATGAGGTTAAACATTGTTCTGTTGTCTCCAAGACAATTCCACTAGTTTCGAAAAAATTAGAATTCAATGATCTTTTGAAAGGTATTTCATCTGACTCTCCACATCAAGATGAGGACGATACATGTTTGGCCTTGTTGGAAGCCAACTCAAAAGGATTCAGTTCAAAAGTTCAGTTCGAATCATTAGAGCTATCATCACATGAGTACAAGTAACCCAACTCATCAAGAGAATAGTCACTTGAGTTAGACTTAATGGTTTTGAAAAGGCATGAGAAGGGTATCGAGTGGACAATTGTAAATATTCGAGGTAATAATCCTTCTTTTTGTACTCATAGGTTATTAGATACTAAAAAGGGATCTATCGAGGGACAAAAGAGTTTGATCCAATCTTTAGTATTTGATCCTAAGAAACTCGAATCTCAATGGGTAAAAGCAAGAATTATTTATCCTATCTATCATATCTCATGGGTAGGACCTGTACCAAGGAAAGAAGGTATGACAAATAATGAGTTGATTCCATTAAGGACAATCACGACCAGACAAAATTGTGTGAATGACAGAAAGTTGAGCAAAGCAACACAGAAAGACCATCTCTCGCTGTTATTCTTAGATCAAATGTTGAATATAATTACTGGGCAAGGCTATCTCTTCTTTCTAGATGGATATGATTGGTATGATAAATGGTCGTTTGACATCGCCTTATTTAGTGACAATCACCAATAACATTGAAGGAGTTCTCTTTACATTCTCTGTCGTTATTTTATTTTTAGTTATCTCATTTGAATAAATAGCATGCTTAGAAATTATTTTTCTTAAATTAGTACATGAAATTAATTTTTTCAAATGAGATTGAAACTTAAGGGGACTATTTATGACCCCTCAAACCTTTCTTGGGAATTTAATTTGATGTAATTTTTCGAGAATAAATTTTCTAAGTAGCCCAAAAGGAAATTTAATTTTTTATGTTTAATAAGAGGTTCATTTTGGCCCAAGTATTAATCCGTTTACTTTTGGTTTAGTTTAATTATTTGGTATAGAAAATAATTATAGTGTGGGTTCAAAGCCCAAAAAAGTGAAGAGCAGGAAAATACCCACTCATTGTCGTCCATAAACCCCCAAAAACCTTAAATTTTTTCCGACACTTTTATTTCCCTTCATACCTTACCGCCAAAGTCACTACTTTAGCTAAATTTTAACTAAGATTTGCCTTAATCCATCACTATATAACCCCTTAACACCTTCATAATTTTCACAACACCTAAACAATTAGCCTTCACCCTAAACCTATATATTTTCCTTCTCCTAACCGTCAACCTCAAGTCCTAAGAAGCTTCACCCCTAGTAGCATCACCCAAGCCCTTTTTCGTAAGACCCTTTTCGCCATAGTAGCTATCGTGACCTATCCTATCGATGTCGCAATTCTTTTTCCACCATACCATCCTTGCTATCGCAATCCCTAGCCACCATAATCCCTTTGTTGATTTCTTATTTTTAACTCATTGCCTATATTTTGTTTTCTTTCGGGAAAAAGTATCATGTCTCGTAAAAGAATTAGATCTTGAAAGACTTCTGACAAAAATTTGATTGTGATTCAAGATGATGAAGTGAGGGAAAGATTTGATTCCATATTCAAAAATAAACCTATGATGTCAGAAAAAGGTTTCAATTTGGAGAGTAATGACAAGATGATTATGTTTTTGTCAATTCGAAAAAAATGATTCTTTAAATTTGAATTAATTTTGTGATGCACGACCAATACCTGAACAGGAATTAGTGCAAAAGTTTTATGCCAATTTGACCATGCCAAATGCTAATGAAGTTCCTGTTTGTAAAAATAAGGTACCCCTTACTTCTAAATCCATTAATGATTTGATCTGTCTGATGTTGAAGAAGATGAGTACTCTTCCATGATGACAAATATCAATTGGGATTTTCTTCAACAAGTATTTAATGTTGTTACAAATTCGGGATCCCAATGGATTAAAAGGAAGTATGGTAGCCATTATTACCTAAAGGAGTATTTAAACCTAGTTGCTAAGGTATGGCCCTACTTTGTTCGATATAGCTTCATGCCTATCTCACATAGTTCAACCATCTTGATGGAATGAATGTTTTTGTTGTATGCAATTATGATAGAAAGGTCTATCAATGTTAGGAAAGGTCTATCAATGTTAGGAAAATTATTCTTAAAGAAATCAGAGATTATGCTAGGAAAAAGGCAGGAACTGCCTACTTTCTATCATTGATTACTTCACTTTGTTTTAGGGCCTAAGTTAAATCAAAAGCAAACCTAAATGGTTGTTATGTTCAAGGTTTCATCATAAGACATGATCTTGAAAGGTTAGTGGAGAATGTTGAGCAATTAAACCAGATCGAGCCAAATGAACCGAACGAACCAGAATCTGATGGGTCATCAACCAAATTTGAACCAGAAGTTGACTCAATTAATGAAATAGAAGAAGTAGAATCTGAAGAGGAACCAAACAGCCCTGAACCGAGAGTGGAACCAAATGTTACTGAACCAATGGAGCCAAGTATTAATCCTAAGTTGACTATTCCAATGCCCACTTCTTCAAACATTATGAAGAAATAAGAATTTTAAATTATGATGGATATGTGGAAATTCATGCATAACCAACAACAGACTTATTAGAGACATGCAAAAATTAGAAATGATTCCATACGAAATACTTTTAAGATTATCTCTAACTATTTTTTTCCTAAGTTTCCAAATCATATCTTCGAGACATGGCAAGAAGAGCTTGTGGGATCAAGTGAGACCAAGAAGGCAAAGAAAAAAACATAGAAAATGACACGAATTAAAAGGGGGAATTTCTTTTCTTAGTATTTATTTTTAGGCATTTATATTAATTTTCCTTAGTATTTTGTTTTCGCAAAATAAGTATGAAATTGCAAACATGAATAAATTAAGCTCAATGCCTCTTTTCTAATAAAAAAAAGTAGTGTGGTAATGTGAATGAACATGTCTAAGATTGGATTGTTAAGAAAGACTTGGTACATAAGCAGTCTTCATGACTCACCTCTCTTTTCTTACAATCCTACCTAGTGTTTAGTTCTCATCTCATTCATTACTTTGTTTACACAATGAGAACATTGCTTCTTTTTAAGGAGGGGGTAGGGCAATATTTGTATAAATTTTAATTTTTCTTAAGTATGTTTCAATCTTTACACATAAGAATGCTAAAATAAAATGATGTTCAGAGAAAAATTTTGTTCATAAGTTAGCTCAAATGCAAGTATGATTTCTGATTTTGTCTGAGATTTTTTATGTTATCTTAAGTTATGGAATGCTTGTATGTTCTTTAGTCTTAGTCTTTGCCATGAAAATTAAATTTCTTTGGAAATAGACATGCATGAAGGTTTACGGCTTTAGAATTTACTTACTAACTTTCTTGAGATGAAATCCGAGGAGGCACAAGAATCTAAACATGATATAGGCACATTTTCTTTGGATCGTTTGAGCCTTTCAAGCTTACCTTATCAATTTAACTCTTGAAACTTTAGATTGAGCTAAATGGCCTACTTTATTGTGAATTACCTACATCATAATCCATATTACCATCTTTTCAAGTTTTATTCCTTTTTTTTTTGCGCATTGATCTTAACTATACTTGTCTTGGTGATCAAAATTTAAGGAAAAATTCAGAAAGATGTACATGTTCTCCATTTGATTCAAAAAAAAAAAAGAAGAAAATTTTGCTCAAATTCTAAAAAAATTGTCGAGCATAAGTTTAAAATAAATTTGGGGGTGTCCAAAAGACCCATTCGTAGGAAGATTGTGCTGTAAAAAGATCTAAGACAAAGTTAGGGTTAATATTATTGAACCTAAAAATTCACTTCTCTTTATCCCTACCTTAAGCCCACCCCATTACAACCCTATAAAAGACCTATTGATTTTGATAATTATACCAACTACTTTAGTGGAGAGAAACTGTTAAGTTCAACATATGAGGACCACTAATTAAACCTTCTGATTCTTTTGTATAATTTGATAATGAAACTTTGATTGAATGGTGAATGTTATATATGACCTTGAAAAGCATGCACACTATGACTTATGTTAGGATATTCTCACACTTAGTATAAAATCTTGAAATAATGTTTGTATATGAGCGACTTATCAATAGAAAGAGTTTGTGAGTGTAATTTTATTGATGCATGATTATGTGTGAAAGTTGATTCTACTTAAACATATTGCTAGATTTCCTTCTTAGAATTTTTTTTTTACTTTATATGAAACATTACTTGGGATGAGAAATGGATTAAGTTTGGGGGAGTGATAAGTCTAAATTATATAGACTTATGTCAAATATTTTTACTTAATATTTGAGAAAATTTTGAGTATATTGTTAGCAAATTATATGAATTTAATTCATATTAAGACATTGAGCATGATTTTAGCAAATTTGTAAATTTATTAATTTTTAGAGTTAATTTTGCATAAAATTAAGTTATATTGTTACATGTTTAATGAAGTGCTTAATATATTGCAATGGGACCATGGAATTGACTAACATGGGAGCAAATTAAATTTCACACATGAACAAGTCATAGGGACGACTAGAACATGATTAGGTTCAAAAATTTTTCCTTTACCCAGTTGAGTTTGTTGCTAAAAAGAAATCTAATTGTCACAAAACCATCCATCAAGGGAAGAGAAGCTCAAATTTGGCAAAGATATATGAGCAACCCAAAGTCAGCTTTTGGAATATTTATTTGGAGATCCTTACACTTGGGAAAGAATCAGGAATCAGCTCCCAAATATTGCCCAGGAAACCATGCAACCCCTAGCACTAATCAAGCTAGAATCATGTAAGAAAATCAAGGAAAAAATTAGCCACTTTCCATATTGCATTTTCGGCCAAGAGAGCGAGCATTTCACGAGATATGTCAAGCTATTTTTAGCAAACTCTCATGTCACCCTTCTACTATAACTACCACTCTCATTCCCATATCCTAGATCCATCAATCAATCAATCATTCTTCATTCTTCACTTGATCATTTCCTCTCATTTTCACGAATAAAGCCATTAATTTTCCCCATTCCCCGTAGCTAAAAATTCCTTGAGAAAATTCTCTCTTGGCCGGCCATCTTGAGGAGCATTTTGCGAAAGAGCAAACATAAGGACAGGAGAAAGCCACTTCGACCAATTTCCAGACGACTGTCGAAATCATTTAGAGTTTCTTCTTCCTTATCTTTATTTTGTTCTTAGTTACTCGACTTGTTCGCAAATTGTTTTAATTTTTTTTCATTAACAATGATAGCTTAATTTTGTTTCAACTAGAATGATTACATTAATTTGACAAAGTTCATTTGATTCATGTTTATGGTGTTTGTGTCTCAATCGTTCATGCTTTCAATTATACTCATGCATGTATTTCATTCTTTAAAATGTGATTGAATGCATTAGAATTAGTTTATCAATCCTAGATAGATGACGATTAATGGACGTAATAATTGAAAAATGCATGCTTAATTTAGATCCTAGCCCCATTAAATTAAAGGTTCATAATAACTCAAGAGAGCTTCCTTACCTTGCATAACTTTTAGATTTGTGTCATTAAATTGTTTCAAACCTAACCCATCCCTGTTACTTCACATAAATCTAAGAAACCCTTAGTTAAATATGATCATAGTAGTATGCATGTCTTTCTAAGTATAAGATTCCAAAAGGACTTATAACTAGTCTCAAGTTCATGAAAGATCGAGTTGCCATGGAATAATTTCCAGACATTGTTAAGCATGATGAGAAATGAATTAAGTTGAATATTGTAATTATTCCAGCTCGTTCATGTTATTATTGTTTAAGATTGTGAGTTCATTTGCATTTAGCTAATATTAATTTTATCCATCACATCAAAATTATTGTGTTCACTTACCAACTTCTAATCTTTAATTTTGCAATTATTTGATTAACATATATAGTCCCTATGGAAACGATAACTCTTATACTTACTTATTACTTGATAATGACTGTGTATATTTACCCAAACCTACGTGTTACAGAGATAGATCCATAATTTCAGTCTTTGTGTATTGTTCCCACCAATAGAACCTATTGTTGTTGGTACGGTGAATCCAACTCCCATTTGATCCTTTTGTTCGGCCACCTTTCCCTCAACTGGTTTTATAACTTCTTGTGAAGTTATTTCTTCTAATCTACCCAGACACTCTTCCATACTCAAGATTAGGTGACTGTTCGAGGGTTCCTTTTCTTCACAAGGGTTCTCAGATGAGTTCTTCTCTTCGTCCGGTTGATGGCCCATTGAATTTGGATTGATATTAATTTCATCTTCTTGTAAAGAGATTGGATTTCCTCCTTGAAGTTGACTTAATTCAAGCATCAATAATTGTTGGTTCTCATGGATCTCCCATTCCTCATAGACTCTTTCAACATAAATGTCATTGTTATAATCTAAATCTTTGTCCAACCACATATACTCAAAATTATCCATGGCTTATACCAAACTGATTCCTATAGCTATTATTACGAGTATCTTAGATGAGAATGTCCATGAAGATTTCTTGAAAAGAAGAAAAATGTTAGTAATATTTAACAAATAATTAGATAAACTAAAATCATATCTATAATCTAAATATTTCCTAATTATTCTATTAATACATAAAACTTAAAACTAATATAGTGTCGTTGACTCCCCAGCAACGGCTCCAACTTGTTGACCGCCTCCAGATGTACCAACGTCCAAAGTATAAATCCTACACAAAAGATGTGAAAAGTCGTATCCGCAAGCATATTGGTCAGGTTGTAATATAGTTACAACAGAGTAGGTAAGTACTCTAAGGATCGTACCTAAGGGAAGCAAGTACTAAATTAATTCTAATCTAAACATAAATAGATCTAATTATTATTTTAATTAAATTATAGTACGAAGATTTAAAAGAATGATTTTGATAAACTATACTAAAAATAATAAGAAAGGAAATAAATGAAAAGTAAATAAATGAAAAACAAGAAATCAAATAATCAAATATTTATCAAATCTGGGCATGGGTGATTAGCTCGATTTGGTAGTCATAATCAACTGTCATCTCGGGTTTTCTTGTTCAATCAACTAGTGAATACCTAGTAGGATCTTCCAATTCTTCCATTGAAATACTGAGTTTGAAAGAACTACTTATCTTTCAACCTCACAGTCCATGCCAGTTCAAGGTTAAGGTGTTCATGGATAGACCATACCAAATTTGGGTTAATTCTAACCTCGATGACTTCCTAGGGTTGTCAAGCCTAGGGTTTAGATTTTTCCTTCCCTGAACAGCTATCTGTTAAGAAATCCCTACAAAATAGTTAATTATTCATACCTCCACTCGCTAATCCCCAACAGGAGGATTAGTTCCTCATAGATCTAATAAACGATATAAAATTGATGGAAATAATGAACATAAAGAATAATTCAAGAATCGAGTTTAGAAAAAGCCTAATTTGTATTGAAATTAAGCGTAAAATCCTTATAGAGTTTGATAGTAATTCCAGAATATGATTTCTCCAGAAAAGAAAATGACAAGAACAGAAATAAAATCTTAAACCTAAAAAAGAGAAAAACTAAAAACTAAATCTAGAGAGAAAATTCTACAATCTAAAATGTTTTTCTAACATGTGCTAAATGAGCTTATTTATAGAATTTAGGGTGGATGTCGTCTTAAACCCCAGGTTAGTTGTCGTCCTCGTGCTTAACGTTTGATTGTACGAACCAAAATGTTTTTGGCTCGTAATTATTTCCCGTACAAAGGCGATGTGTCGACACACTAAGCCCTATGTCGCGACAATGAGGGTAGTATGCTCAACTTCAAGGTGTCTTCAGGGGTATGTCACGACATCTTCAGGCTGTGTCGCAACATTGAAGGTAGTCTTGGAATTCTTCTATTATGCTCCCTACATTGCAACATCCAATACTCCACATTGCAACCTAGCAACCAGTATCGAGTTAATACACCTTCTAATTGTCTCCTGCACACTTACAAAGTATATTAGCTCACCCTTAGGCCTCCTTAGGCCTCATTCGGCCCCTAAGGTCAATAAAATACTTAAATTACACATTTTATTAAACTTATCTAAAATTACAAAAATGTAATTAAAACTTAACTAAAATGCTTATGTTCAAGCTCCTAAAGTGCGAAAACTAGTTTAATTTGCTACTCCGAATTACGACAGATGAAATTACTTTCTCCCTCATTGGACCTTCTGTCTTGCCATCACAAACAAGTTAAGCACTCTCAATATAGTTGAATTATGGCTACTCTCAAGGCCTAAAAAAACTTTTTCTCAAGAGGAAGAAAAATGGTATGGAAAAGAGACAAAAGAAAGCTCAAATTGAGAGGAAATGAAGAATGAATGAGATGCTTTGGAAGGAAAATGAGGGTCCTATTTATACTAGTTAGTGATGGCTAAAAATAGCATTTAGGATCCTTGAATTTCTCCTTCAGGTGGCTGACCATATATTATGGAAGAAGGGGTTGGGTGGTTTTGCTATAATTATTTAGGTGCTTGAATTTGAGGCTTAAAAAGTGGAGGGGTTTGGAACGGGTATGAGGAAAACTTTAGGGTTTTTTTGCAATTTTTAAAATCAGCTTAAAATAGTTTATTTGGGTAGCAAATTGGGTTGCTCTCTCACTTGTGGATTATTCCCTTTCAAGTTGAATTTCTGGGACCCTATATTTACATAAAGATGTTGAATTAAATCACCATAATTGAGAGCTGGGCCAATTGCATTGTAGGAGTCCAAAATTAATTTTTTTGGGTGTCCATGGCTGATAATTAGTAAAATAAACCATCAAATATGCCCCAACAATTAAAACTTTCCAATGTGACTTTAAAAGCTGGTTTTGCTCCTACTGCGAAAAGCTGCTCAAAATTGGCAAAATTACGTAAATTTAATATCAAAATAACTAAAATTCAAGATGTGTCTTAAATCATGTTCAATTTAATTATTTTATAATGAAAGAAAAAAATTCAATAGAAAATGCTTGAAATTTGCATGAATTAATGTTCAGAAGGTGTTGAAAAAGTCTATATATTTCAGGGTTTCTAAGAATTTACTCTACACCATAGCTGAATTTCCTCAATGAGTGAATACGAGGTGAGTGAATCCAAAGGGCTGAAAGGCATGAATCCCTTGCCAGCCGAGGCTTGGCTTGAATCGACAGATTGGGTATTACTACAGCTTGAATGCTCTTTGCATGAGTGTGTCACGTGCATTGTGTCCCACCTGAAAGAGGAGGCATATTAGTGGTGGCTGATAGTTTCCTAGCACGTGTTAGCTGACCAGATCACTTGGACCTTTTCCCTATCCGAATTCCAAAACAAGTATGTCGGTGAGTTGTATTTGGAAGACAAAAAATATGAATTTATGATGCTGAGACAAGGTGATATGTTGATGGTTGATTATGAATGAGAATTTCTACGACTAATCAAGTATACTTTAGAGTTGATTTCGTCCAAAGAAGATAGTTGTAAGCGATTCCTTCGGGGATTGCGTAATGAGATCAGAGCTCAGTTAGTATTGCAGAAGCTAAAAGAATTTGTTGATCTGACTGGATGCTCGAAAATGGTTGAGTAGGCCATGAATAAAAGATTGAGCCCTCCCGAGCCTTTGCGAAGTGAGTCGGGACATATAGTTTGCACCCTATGTCAAGGCAATATAGAGAATCTCAAGGACCTTAGAGATCAACTTTGAAAACCATAGGTAGTGAGAAAGAAGCCGAGACCGACAACCATCAGTTTCCATAGGCAATGTCTGAGGCCCTGCAAGAGATGATGAAATTCAAAATTGTGAATTGTATGGAAGAAACACAGAGGCGAGTGATAGAAAAAGCCCGACGCATGTTTTAAATGTGGATCTCCATAACATTTTGCTCAGGAATGTCCAAAAAATGATGATTCTTCTCCCATTACAATTTAGAGGTCCGCTACTATAGTTAAGGGTCGGGGAAATTGTAACACCCGAAACTCAGCCTAGAAATTATGACTGAATCTACAGAACTTACACCAACTCATTTGGAAAACTATTTTAAATAAGTATTTAACATATATGAGTATGCCAAACAATCATTAAAAAACCATTTGGTGTTTATGAAAAACACTTAAGAGATTACTTAATTTGTAGTGGAAAATCATTTTCGGAGTTTTAATTTTGAAAATTGAAGTACATTTTTTTTACCTAAGTGATTTTGCAATTTTGCATGTGAAAATATCAATTACCGATGTATTAAACGAAAAACCCAAAACAAGTTCAGAATAGATTTGTGACAACCCAAATTAGACCCTGGTCAGAATGTGGTTTCGAGACCACATTACCGAGCCAAAAATTTATTTTTATGTTTTAATTGCATAAATTTTTGTGTGACAGTGAATATATGAGAAATTAAATGCTTAATATTAGCTTTAGGATTGTGAATTAATTCAAAAAGGACCTAGTTGACAAAGTTAGAAAAGATGATAGATGAATTATAAGGAGTAATTAATAATAGGGTGAGGAAGCATGGCTTTGCATGTCAAATTGCCCATAAAATACATGGTGGCCGGCCAAGGAGTGATGATGCTCCACTCATTCTAATTTAATATGTTTTCTTTTGGTTAACAAATGATGGGGATAATAATAGGAAAGTGAACAAAAAAAATGGGTGTCATACTTGCCATCTCCCAGCCGAAAAACCAAGAAAAAGAAGGGGAGAAAAACTTGGAAAGAGTTCGGCCATTGCTTGTATCTAGGAGGAGTGTTTGATGTTGTGGCATGAAAATGAGGGAGTTTGAATGCTTAATAAGGAGGGAAGAAGGAGTGTTCATGTTTTCTTTCTTTTGCAATTGTCGTAACTAGAGGAAGAAGAGGAAGCAAGATTCGGCCAAGGTGGTCCTTTAGATCAAGGTATGTTCAATGATATTTTTGGAAGTTTACACAACCTTTGGGTGATGAGTCTAAATTCTATCTATCCCATGGTTGGATTTGGGGTTGTTGGAGAGTTAGGATTCGGCTAAGGAGCTTAAAAAAATTTTAGTTGATACCTTGATGCTATTAGCATGCTAGTTATATGGATGTGTTAAGTTGCTTGTTATGTTAGCATGAAAGTTGAAATTGTTAAGCTATTTTGTTGGAGGTGCCGAATTTAGGACTAGGAAGAGAATGAGTATTCGGCTAACATAGTGGAAAGGTGGGTGTTGCCGATTGCTAGATTTAGACTATGGGAGTGGCTATAATGGGCATTAAGATGTGGAACTTAAGAAATGTAATTATATGTGGATTTACATGATGTTACAAATAGATGTGAAAATATGCTAGATTAGGAAAATTCGATTAAGTGTTCATGAGATGAAATTAGGTGTTTAAATGATGTTATAGTTGACATTGTACATGTATACATACATTCGGCCATCTAATTGAGTATGAAGGTGGTGTTAAATCTAATTGTGATGCCCATTCCGAAGTATATATATATACATATATATGTATATATATACACAAGTATGCCCATTCGGGATGTTACCTTTAATTATGTGTATAATCGACTAAATGGGTAATTAGTGAGGATGGTTGCCGAATATACAAACATACATATGCATGTGTAATTGAATTATGAATGTTTAGCAAGATGGCTAAACTAGTTGATTTATTGATTAAGCTCAAGGAGTTAAAGGAGGAGAATCAAGCAAAGGCAAAGAAAAGATCATCGAGTAGCCGAATTGGAACCGTCTTACCCAACACCAAGTAAGTCATTAAGCATATAGTTGGTATTAATTCAAATGGTCATAACGTTTATGTAATGATGCTGAATGGAATGAATAAATATATATATATGCATGTACGTATGTGATGATGAAAGTGTTGAATGAAAAGAAAAGAGGTGAGATGTATTGAGTTGTTGATCTCGGCACTAAATGTGCGGGTATAAACATTTATGACCATGAGATTGGCGCTAAGTGTGCGGGTTTAAATTGTGCAGCACTAAGTGTGCGAATTGACTATGTAGCACTAAGTGTGCGAGTTTGACTATGTAGCACTAAGTGTGCGAGCTTGATTATGTAGCACTAAGTGTGCGAGTTTGATTATGTAGCACTAAGTGTGCGAGTTGATTATATAGCACTGAGTGTGTGGACTTATTATATATTTTTGAAACATTATGGACACTAAGTGTGCGACGTTATTGAGTCGATCACGGACAGCGGATCGGGTAAGTACCTTGAGTTCATGGCTAATAGGTGCTATGTCTATATTTGGAGTTGAGCTTGGTAAGTTTGAACCTATGTGACAAATATACTTGAAGTCACGTACATAAGATTTATCGTGGAATAGGTGAAAGGCCGTTTAGTTGTATGATTGTAACGAAAATAAAATGATGTATGAAAATGCCTCAAATATCCTATTGATGAGTATACGGAATGTGAATGCATGATTTGGTATGAGATTGAACCGATAGGTCTGAGGAACCATGGCATGGTTCGGTATGGATGGAGTAACTAGCCTCGTTCCATTTTATTTCCTGTTGTGATAATGTTATTAATGGATGGTAGTGCATTGCTTATGACTTACTGAGTTATAAACTCACTCGGTGTTTCCTTGTCACCTATTCTAGGTTTCTTGGACTCGTCTCTTTTTGCGTGGCCGGGCCGTCATCGAAGTCATCACACCGGATAGCAAGTTTTGGTACTTTCTTCTTAGTTGGCTTAGGAGAACATTTCGGCATGTATAGGCTATTATGTTGTGTTTGAACTTTGGTATGTAATCTTTTAGCCATGCGAAAATGGCATAAATGTTTGGTTGGGTTTGGATTCATAACGTTAGGTCGCAAATCTTGATAATTCGACCTTTTATGCCATACGTCATGGTTGATTATTTTGGTGTTAAAATTCATGATATGGCAATAGTGTAGTAGGGGGAAGTTTGACAATGATTAGCCTTTGGCATGGCTAGTCATGATCATAATTGGTGATATGTATGATGAATTACTAGTTAGATCAAGGAGAAATCACGAAATAGGCATAGTTGCTTTCGTAACAGATGCTGGCAGCAGCAGTGATGTGAGATCGAAAAATCACTAAAAATAGTAGGAGTGGAATTAATTGATGAATAAATTATGTATTTGAAGCTCGATGAGTCTATTTTCATATAGAAGTAACGAAAAGATCATATGGATAGTATGTTAAGAGATATTTAGGTTCTCGTGAGACAGGGCCAGAACGGTTTCTGGATTCCCTGTTCCGAATTTGGAGATTTATTATAAATTAACCAGAGATAATTAGGAGTCATGCCATATATGTACAGATTCCTCTCTGAGTGTAGTTTCTATAGAAACAAACGACATCAGTATTGAAGCTCTGTGCAGGGAGATATCCAATTCGTAATGCGCAAGGGTCAGTGTAGTCGATCCCTGTAACATGGGAGACTTTGACTAATAAACTGTACTAATTGGCCCGACCAAAAATTCTAGAAAAAATTATGGAGATGGGCATATGAGTCTAGTTTCAGGGAAAAATAACGAAACTGATTTTCGAGTTGTGAAACTCAAGATATGATTTTTAAAGCGACTAGTACGCAGATCGGCAGCTTGTCTGGGAAATGTCGAATAAGTGGTTTGAAGTCTGTTAACACCTCGTGTTCGACTCCGGCGACGGTATCGGGTTCGGGGTGTTACAAGATTACAAACCAAAAAGTCAAAAATGAATAATTATGAAAATCACCATGTTTATATTAACTGTGAAACCAATCTGAGCACCCATACTGTCCGGTCTTAAGTTAGAGGGTTACCTGAACAATCAGAGATAAAGCAAAATGGTGAGCTATAAAGCTCAGTGCATAACCAAACTCAGACAGAGATCATACAAAACATAATAAACAAATCAGAGTAACGCAGAGAATTTGGTAACGATCATAAAACCAGAACAAAGCAAATCAGAGTATCACAGAGATTTTGATAATGATCATATAAACAGAATAGAGAATGCATAACTATGCTAATGCGAGATTTTTCGAAAAATCAGAATGTAGATTTTTTCAGAAAACATCCTACCCAACTTCGTTACACACCAAAATAGAGTTCCCCAAAACTCATATAACCAAATCACACCAACAGATAATTGTAGATAGTGCCACCAGAATTGCAGTTAAAACTACCAGATCAGATATATATGGTCAAGCCACTACATTGCAGCCAAGCTAGATGTATGTGGTCAAGCCATCATAGTTGCATACAAGTTGCCAGACGGAATTGTGGATAAACCACCAGATATTGCAAATCATTAAATGGCTAGAAACTTCCTTCTTAAACATCATCCCAAACCCCATGCAATGTGACACGGCTTGTATATACAGAATCATAATGATAAGCATGTAGGACCTACTGTTGTACAATAATAGAAACAGAAGGCATAGAAACAGAACAAAGCAAATCAGATATCACATGTTCTCATCCAATAAAGTAACACAGAAACGTACCATCAAAATTAACAAAACACAGATCATAACTGAATAAATCACATACCTTAAACACATCCCTAACAAAAGCATATTATACACTAAAAGATCATACTTACTTAGCTTATATCCTATCAAACATACGTACAAATACATATTCCACACTAACAGATCACAAAATATCGAGATTTGTAGCTTAATCCATATTATATGGACCCTACAAAAAGCTTATGTTTGATCTAAATGACGTTTATGGCCTTAGGGAAAATTTAAAAATTTTAGCCCACAAGCCCATGTGGCTTCACATAATGTACATGTCTAGCCTGTGTGGCTCACATTAGTAACTCACACTGCTTAGAAGACAACCTAGCACACGACCATGTAGCTCAAGTCAAAGAGTTACATGGTCTGGCACAAACCCTTGTGACTTAAGTCAGAAAGTTACACGGTCTATCACACGTTCGTGTGTCACACACAACTTACCACACGGCCTGGCTCACAGTCATGTGGCATCGATAACCCCAATTTTGGCCTTCCTCGTTCGCTGATTTCTCAGATTTTCGTTACACACCTAATACAATTTTGATGTAGAATCAACAATGATGATCCCGAAACATAAAATGACGTTCAAACGTCCAATCAGATGATTTATTCACAACCAAATCGCTAAACTAACATCTAAAACCGAATTTACGTCAAAGAAATTCAACACAAAATCTCAAACATAAACTTACGCTTACCTTCAAGAAACAACAACACACCAACCCAATTTACTAGAGGATCGTTGAAGGTTAACCACTCCTCACCTACTAGGAAAACCAATAATCGAAACCACTTAATGTTTAACCCAAAATAAAAGGTATCTCATGAAACCAAAACAAACCCAAACTCTTTAACCAACAAAATCAAAATCACTTACCCGATAGGAAAGCTCGTCAACTAATCAGAGAAGAGGAGTTGACAAATAATACACTAGTACATCATAAAACCAAAAGAAAAGAAAAGATCAATTTAAAAGGAGAGCAAAAAGAAAAGGTAGAACAAAAGAGACGAAAAAAAATTGGGAAATGTGGGAGTTTTTGGAGAATAAATAAAAATATAATCTAATTAAAAAAACTAATTTACAAAAACATCACAAAAACATTTCCTTATTACTTTCACAAATTCTCGAACATAAAACCAAGGTAAGCTAACAAACACCTTACCACCGAACCAACAGGCTCATTCTTAACCTCAATTGATCGAAAATATTATTTATGCCAGATGATCAAGGATAGAGGTTAAGACAAAAATAACAAAAATTCCAAAGAAAGGATTTGAACACAGGGCCTCAGACACACTTCCAGAGAACTTAACCACTATACCAATTTAAATCACTTTGCAAAATTTTTAAAATGTTAACTCAAAATCAAGATGTAACCACTCTTGGTTTCACCAACTCAGTTTCTTCTAACCTAGTTTTTGGGATGTTACAGAAATCCTTGCGATGGTTTTCTATCGAGGAGAAGTCAGAAAAGAGGGATCGAATTGATTGTTTAGTAATTGAAGGCTAGAGCCCCAGCGCGAGCCTTTGTGGTCAGAACCTGTGAAGAGGATGATGCTACCGATGTTGTAGTAGATATTTTTATTTTATACTCAGCACTTGTATATGCTTTAATTGACCCTTGGCCATCATATTATTATATTAATTCTAGCTTTGTGAAATCGAGGAAATTGATATCTTAATTTTTTAAAGTCACAATGGTTGTATCTAGTCCTTTGGGACAAACCATGTTCGTTAACCAAGTGTATAGGTGGTGTCCATTATAAATCTAGAATAGATCATTCCCTTTTGATTTGTTAATTCTGCTATTTGGTGATTTTAATGTGATGCTGGGAATGGATTGGTTGGTCGAGAATGAAATGATTTTGGACTATTGTAAAAAGAAGTTTTCAGTCCAAATTCTGAATGGTGAAGTTATAGAAATCAATGGTATCAAATTGAGTGGTTCAACTTGTACCATTTCTTTAGTTCAAGGATGTGAAGCATTCTTAGCCTATATTATTAATTCAAACTCAGATGAAAGTCAGATAAGTAAGATTAAGATAGTATGCGAGTTTCAAGATGTGTTTGCTAAGGGATTACCAAGATTTCCTCCTAATCTCAAAGTGGAATTTGCAATTAAATTTTATCTGGGTACAATTCATGTGTCAATTGCTCTATACCGTATAGCGCCCACGAGTTGAAAGAGCTGCAAATTTAGTTGCAAGACCTCCTGGACCTCATCTTTGTACATCTTAGCATATCGCCTTGGGGAGATCCAGTGTTGTTTGTTAAAAATAAAGATGGGTCGATGCTGCTTTGCGTTGATTATGGGCAGTTGAATTATTTGACGATTAAGAACTAATATTCATTGTCATGTATCGGTAATTTATTTGATCATGTCACACCCGATATTCATTAAAGTCCATAATTAAGGAAGAATTGAGAGTTAATTGAAAGAGATAATAAGCTCGACAGACTCTACTAAAAAATCTGGAAATTTTAGTGGCTAAATGGTAATTAGTTGGGTCTCAATTTCGATAATTAGATGTGGATCTTCGGTACGCTTTCCACTAAATTGGCCCATCATTTGCAATATTTGGAACATAGTCGACTTTAATTGAAATGAGGAGCCTCAATTTCAGGCCTTACAATTGTCGGATTGAGTCCTTGAATAAAGGCACAACACATTGATAGATTGGGCGATCTCTGTCATTAGCAACAATGATCGGATTATAAGTGTTGTAAAAAGCTCTTTGGTTTTGATTTTGTCGTGAAGGGTACATAATCACCTGAAAATAGAAAAAGAAATAAATTTAAATAAAAATAAAATAAATTGAAATCAAATTGAAAAATAATTATCTTCACAAATAATAACAAAATATAGTCACCGGCAATAGCGCTAAAAAATTTGAATGACGGAAGTGTGAGTGTACACAATCATTAACAAGTAATAAAGTGACAAGTATGTTGAATTATCGTACCCACAAGGACTGTATAATCAAATATTTATGAAATGTAAAATTAAACAATTTGGTGGAGGAAAAATATGTTGATTTGAAAGAGTGATCTAAAAATAAAACTAATTTAACTAAGTGATTAACTAAGAAAATAAAATTCCAACGCAAGATTTCTAAAAAATGAGTTTAATCAATATGACATAAAATTGTTAGATCAATCCCATTCTTTAACTTAGAATAATTAGAACTATGGTCATGTTATTACGAATAAATTCACGGCAACTTGGTACATTGTTAACTAATGCACATACTTACTTAGTAAGCCCATTAATATCTCAATAATATCTCTATGTCAATTCAAACAATTAATCAATTTTTTTATAAGAAAGTATAAGGTTAAGTGAGGTAACAATTCCTCTCTATATTAAAACAATTTAATCAAAAAAATCTTACAAGTTATGCAAGGCTAATGTATTGTTTAATATCGTCGCTAATTTTAACCCTCAACTATCTTAGAAGATTAAACATACACCAAGTAAATATTGTGTCAATTAATTGAAATTTCAATCCATTTACTAATTAATTCAATTGTTACCTTACAATTAAAATGCAAGTATAACATAAGCATGACTTTAGTTAATTGAACAATTTACCAAGACTTAATAACAACACAAACACATTTTTGACAATCTAAGTGGAAAGAATGCAATTAATCTAACACGAAAGAAATCTAATTCATTTTAATTAATTTAAGAAAAACAACACAAAAATATTCATGTTCATGATCACAAAATAAATGAGAAAAACAAAGAGAAGGGAACTAGAAAACAAATCCTGGTGTTTCTTTGAAGCAAACTAGTGTGATCCTCTTCTTCTCTGCCCGTTCTGTCGATCGAAGACCTTCATGAACACTTAAACGATACTACTCTAAGGGGCATGATAGCTCTTTTTCAAGAGGGGAAATCGAAAAGGGAAGGAAGCAAAGAAAATGAGAAAACAAGAAAAGGAATGGAAGAGAGAAGAAAGTAAATGATGTGTGAAGTGAGGGATGATAAATGAGGAAGTGAATGGGGCTTTTTATAGTGGGAGATGGTTGGTAAAATTAGCCAAAAATAGCAGCCAATCCCTTTCCCATGGCCGGCCATGCTAGGTGGAAGGAATAGTTTACTCAAATTTGCTATTTTTAGCTTGTGGCTAAAAATAGAAGGCATGAAAAGGGGGACGGGTTTGAATGGCATTTTAGAGAAGTTCAAGGGCTGATTTGCAAGTGTAAAAATCAGTTAAAATAAAGTTATGGGGTCAACTATATGGGACAATTTGGGCTGCTCTAATGGGCTTGTCCATCCTCCCTTTTTACTTGCTCAATTCAGGCCCTTTCTCTTCTTCGAGCTGCTCGTTTTTTCCCGATAAAAATCAAATCTGACCAATTGATTCGAGGAAATCCAAAAACATAAATTTAAGTTCTCTATGGTTTTTAATTCATCATCTTTTTCTCCCAAGGTGCCTCATACGTAACAACCCAAACCTGGCCTAGACGTTATTGCCAGATCTGGAGATGCTACATATAAGTATATAGTTTAAATCCAGTTCCTGACTATTTTGGAAAGGAACATAACCTTATGGTATCTAATAAAAATCGTTTTATTTAGAAAACATGTTTTCCATACTTATTTAATTAAAATCGTTGTTTGTTTACATTTTCTAAATGAATCAAATATTTTGCAGCGGGAATTCTTAAAACGTTATATTTTGGAAAACCAAATTTGTTTTCTTGAAAATAGTTGATTGTAGAAAAATAGTCGTTTCATCGAATGTCAAGCCAAAAGCCAAAATAAAAGTCCAAATAAAAAATAATCCCAAATGTCCAAAGAGTCCAAAATTTACAAAACTCTGAAACCTAAATTTAAACAAGTCCAAGTTAAAATAGAATGAGTTTACGAAAATGGGGACATAATTGAGCTCCGGTTGCATCGACCCGCCTAAGTCTGAGGGTTACTTGAAAGTGTCAGACAAACAGAAAGTGAATTTATAACTCAATTTGTAACTTACAAAAAATAGAATTACAGATTTATTTTCAGATTTGCTACATAGCAGAGTAGATACAAATGTTTATCTCATGCAGAATCAGAATCATATACAAATTACAATCCTACCCTCATTCGCTACACACCATCTCCAACCATCCCTACACACTATATAGGGTCTTAAAGACCCATCTAGCCGTACACACCACTTAGTGTCTGTACGACACTTTTTAGAATATTCGCAGCAGTGCTGCCAGTATAACAGACGAGATATCGCCTTTTACAAAATGCTTCCTCTACATAAGAGATGTCCCACGCTATAATCAGATATAAACGGAAATAATAGATGCTAGAATTTACGTATCATACATACTCGTATAAAAGATATAGAACATGTTTTATACATAACAGATCATACATATCGCATCACAGTACATGAACCTTATACATATTATACATGTATTTACGTCAAGTTTCATACTAACAGATTAACATAATTCATTTTTTATAGCTTATATAATTGCATATCGACCCCACGAAAGGCCCACAATTGATTAGGATGACATATATGGCCCTAGGGAAAAATTTTAAATTTTGGGCCCACACGGCCCAACTTGCCTAGCCCATGTGACCCACACAGCCTAGCACACAACCTACCACATGGCCATGTGGCATCGACAATGTCCAATTTTAGCTTTCGCCGTTGGCTATTTCTTGGGTTTCTCGTTATACACCTGGTCAAGATTCAATATGAACACTCCCACGAGATAACCAGTACCTAAAAAGCACCGATTGAAACACTAAACTAATAACGCAATTGAACGATTTAAAAGGACAAATTTCCCAATTTTCCTAAAAAGAGTATGCTCCCAAAACTTAACTTGTCAATGAGTTAAACATTTCTTGAAATTCTCCTAACAAAAACCAATTATAATGATTAATTCGTACTCACTTAATAACAAAACTAAACGCACAGAAAAGAGGTAAACGTCACTTATGATTCAGTCCAATTGCCCACTAATTAGCCACAAGAACCTGCCTGATGATAAAAAAAAACAAAAAGAAATGGCAAGAATTGTCGTTTGAACCAAAAAGAAAGAAAAGAATGTGTGTGGAAGTTGAGAGAAGAGGAAACAACAAAAAAAGCGTGACTTGTGGGGAGGAAATTTTAGGGAATAGAAAAGAAAATTAAAATAATAACAAAATAGCCACTAATTAATTATTATTTTTAAAATCAATAAAATAGGATAAAACAAAATAAGATCTCACAAAATCCACAACTAATCTCAGTTAACCTGATAACTACCCACTTTCTAAGAGTTTAAAACCCACACCAACTCCACCAACTTAACAGCAGACTTGAAATAAACAAAAAAAAAATCACCCAGACTTGAAATAAACAAAATAAAATCACCCTACACCCCTACTACAATTTGAAACAAGGACCTCCACCCACACTGATGCCACCCAACCACTGAAACAAGTACCCATTAACAACAAAATTTAAAAAAAACAAAATTTTAACAAGTTAGGGCGTTACATCATAAATAAATTCTTCCAAGGTGATTGTCAAGCTGATTTTTCACCCTTTGTGCAAAACTGTCGAAAATAGATAAAATTGTGCAAATTTATTCTAAAAATAATTAAAATTCAATATGTTTCATAAATTGAGTTCTATTTAATTATTTTATAATTAAATTATAAAATTCGGCAAAAATACTTAGAAATTGCATGAATTAGTTCTCGAAAGGTACTGAAATAGCCTATATATTCTTGTGTTTTCATGCACCAACTAAATATTATGTCAATTAATTATAATTTCAATCCAATTAATAATTAATTATTTCATTACCTTACAATTAAAATGCAAGCATAACATAGACATGGTTTTATTTCATTGAACAAACTACGAAGGCCTATAACAACACAAACATGATTTTAGCAAATTAAGTGGACAGAATGCAATTAATCTAACATGAATGAAATTTAGGTCATTTTAATTAATTTAAGAACATCAACACAACAAGTATTCATATTCATGATCACAACATAAACTGAAAAAAAATATTAAGCAAAGAGAACTAGAAAATAAATCCCGGTGATCATCTGAAGCCAGACCAGTAAGGCCTTGAAAACAAGTCTAGTAGTTTTAGGTAAGTTTACCAGGTTTCGAGTGAAAATTAGGAGTTAATCGGGTTTATTAGTGATTTTTTTAATTTAGTTACCTTAATTTTATTTAAAATTTGGTAAATAATATTCTAAAAATAAAAATATTTTTAGAAAAACTAATTTTATGGTTTTAAATAATTTTTGGGTAAAATAAATATTTTGGGTCTAATTAGAATTGAAAAATAAATTAAAATTGAGGTTTAATTGAGAGAATTTAAAATATTAACTAAATAGGACCATTTTGCAAACCCAGGGAAATGTAAGAGTGGTTTTATAGCAAATTATCCTTATTTTCGGAATTCTGGAGGGGAAGGAGTATTTTGTAAAACAAAGGAAATGTGGGAGTGACCTGATGGTAATTTCCCTAATTTTTGAAAATCAGGTGGGAGTTTTCAATTTTAAAAACACTGCAACTACCTCACTTTGCACACCATTTTCACCCAAATTAAAAGCTTTTTCTCTCTCTTTTTTTGCTCATTTTCATAGACCAAAACTTTTACTCTCTCAAAATTCTCTCAAAAATCTCCATGAAAGTTTTTCAAAGTTGAGCAAAAGTCATCCGAAATTTCTTCAAGGATCTTGATCCACTTCTAAATTGATGATTTGAGATCAATTGAAGGTAATTCTCAACTCTAAATTCATTTTTAAGTTGTTTTCAATCATTATTTGCTATTTAAATTGATTAAAATGGATTTTCAAATTTTGATTTCTTCTTTCTTGAACATGGAACTCAATAATGGTGAATCCATGATTTTGAGTTGGAATCCAAGTTTTAATGGATGTCTAAGCTTAAAATATGTTTGTTAAGAGGTTTTTAATCATAAAACAAGAGATCAAACTCCTTTGGCTGATCAATTTTGATAAATTCGTTTTTAATCAAGAAGATGAGTTGATTTTTTGAAAAATTTTAAAACAATTTAATGGATGAAATTATCACTTAGGTTTTATGTTAATAGAAGATTAATAAAGTTTAGAAGTGGTTTGTGGTGCTGAGAAGGTCGTTTAGTTGATTAATTTTATGTTTCGAATTAATTGTGCAATTCCGATAAGGTAGATTAGAGAAACGATTTAGATCCCTATACTTTATGAAATTTTGACTTTCTTGATGTTAATGTTAGTTTGTAATGCTTATTTTGTCACTGTTAAAGCTTCACACCGAGATGAGGATGATGCTAACCGGATTTGAGGCTCAAACTTACTAACTTGAACACACTTTTGTTTTAAAAATAAAGTGTAGAGGTGAGTGATTTTAAAGGATATTGGTAAATTCGTCTAGTTATGTGTTAAATTGAAGTTTTAAATAGTGTTTTTAATGACTTAATCGCATCTTATTTGGTTGGATTTACAAAAATTAATTTTATTTTATAAGAGCATTATTGCAATTGGCTTTTGGAAAATTGTGTGTTAAGATTTTGGCATGATTAATTTGGATTGAATAGATTGTTAATTGGAGCATGAGTTACTGAATTTTTGAGCACTTGATGTTGGTGTTATGATTGGTTTAAGATTCATGGACAAAGGCATTTATTGTGCTTAATTATATTGATGTTGAAATTGATAAGCTACATGCTTTTAATGGCATTTTTACATCTTAAATCAAGTGCTTAAACATCACATTTTATGCCTCGTATGTATGATTATATTGGTAACATTGTATGGTGGATCCATTGGATATAGTTGGTATGCCATAGGATTTTTGAGTACTCACCATTATAAGTGTTATTTGTGAGCATATGGCTCAAGTAGTTCTAATTTTTGGAGTAAATAAGGGAGTGTTGAGCTTGTGTCTCCACTCAACAGGACTATGAGGCGATATAAGGGAGCGTGTGGCTTCGGCCCGCTCAACCCAAGATTGTTTTTGATATGTAGGAGTTTAGAGATCCGTTTATCCAATGTATGATCACATGTTTAAATATTTCCATGGATGTATTATGCCAATATAAGTGTATGTTTATAAGTTAAATTATGTTTTCATATGCCATATTAAATTAGAATTTTATTCATGGAATAGCATATGCTATTATGATTATGATATGTGATATTGTTACTAAAATTTTAATGCTTAATTTGCCTGGATTTATGTACAAATTGGGTGCGATTTACTTATTGTTTTTACGATCATTCATTGAGCTTTTTAAGCTCACACCCTCACACCTTTGTGTAGAGACTTTTTTGGCTTGAGGAGTTGAGGAGCGAGCGCAAGGCCGATCCAAGATTAAGGCTCGGTAGTAGCTTAGCGATTCTTCTTTTAAAACAATAGGGGGCATTGTTGAGAGTCCATATGGTGATTGATAACATGGTGTTTGAAGCATGTATTTTATATTAACATAGTTTAATTATAGCTTGCCAAGTAGTGGAATACCTGTGGCTAAGGTATGTACCTTGTGTGATATAATTGATGGCTGCTAAGTATGATTATAATTTAATCCTAAAACATGATTAGATTAATTGAAGTCTTTAACAATAAGGAAACTGGATAATATTTTAGAATTAGACTTGTGAGTGTTAAATTTTGGTAGAAATATTCTTAGATAATATTTTGGGTAATGTAGTAAAAGTTTATAAAATTTAAGTTTTATTTCCTATTAATAAACTAATAATTAGACTTAGTAAATGAACTCGATTGAAACTAAAATTTTTAGGGTTGCATAAATTGGCTAAAAGAAGGTAGGTAATCATTTAGAACTAAAAATGGGACTGTTTAACTTTAGATGGTAAAATGACCAAAATACCCTTTGGGTTAAATAATTAGAAACAGTTTAAAAATGGTTCACAAAATCACTTTTGCATTAAAATTAGATAATTAATTAGTTAGAATTGAGGTCTTATAAGGTTGGGGTGTGTTTTGGTTGGTTTTGAGCTGGAGAGTCACTTCGGTGGCTATTGTGTCGCTTCGGATTCGGGTCGATCCGTCCCGATCGAGTTTGAAGGTGTCACAAGACTAGTGTAGTTCTCCTTTTCTTTGCTTGTTTTGTCAATCCAAGGTCTTCACAAATACTTGATTAATGCTACTCCAAGGGGCATTCTACCTATTTTTCAAGAGTTGAAATCGAAAAGGGAAGGAAAAAAGAAGGGAAAACAAAGATGAATGAAAGAGAGAAGTGAAAGAAGAGATGATTGAATAATGAAAGGTGTAGGATGAATGATTTGATGAGAAATGAGGAGGTGAGGAGAGGTATTTATAGTGGGAGATGTTAGCTTGTATTAGCTAAAAATAGTAGTCAACCCCCCTTCCAATGCCACAAGTTATGAAAAACATAGATGCCATGGCTTAATTGTTATTTTGTTATTTAGTGCATTATTTGTTATTTATAAAAGTTAAGGCATTCAAAAGTGTTTAATGGCAATTCGAAAGTGAAAGTGTACAAGTTTAAAGGTTGTAGAATTGACATCATGAAAATTGGTTTTTGACGTCGCGATGAGCAATCGATGATGCGATGACAAGATGTTGTAGTCAAAACGAGCTCAATTCAGTGAGTCACATTGTGATGAGGGATCTCCTTGATGTCGTGACGAGAGATCGACGTCGTGACAAGCTCCTAAGTGCTTGAGTTTTCATAATTTTGTCCCAAATTGAGTTTTGTTGTGTCTGAAAGTTTTCTATAGCTCATTTTAAGCTCAGTTAAGCTAGATAATCATATTCTTGATGCATTATGAATGTTTATTTGGTAGGGTAATATTTGAAGTTGCTCCGACAATGAATGTGACATCCCGGTACCTTGACCTCAACAATCGGGTCAGGTAAGAGGTGTTACAGTAAGAAACCTTTTCATGTAGCCAAATGTAGAAATGGTGAAAATCCTTCGATGCAATAAGAAATAAATATGGGCACAGTAGGTTCTATTGTCAAAGCCCTCTCTTTGGATTGAAAACTTCATAGATATTACCATTTAAAACAACCAAGTACAACACCAAGCACACACAATGCATAAGTAAAGAATCCATCCATAGTGAAAACCCATCTATAACATCATTCCTTTGAGAAAATTCCATACAACTCGGTCATAAGTTTTTCTTATATTGAACTTGAGAGGAAAAGAACCATTCCTTCCCATTTTCCTTTTCTTGAAAGCATGCAAGATTTCATAAGCCACAAAACATTATCTAATATTAATCTCCCAGGGACAAACGCCCCTTTTGCCTTATCTATACTTTGCTAAAAAAAACTATCTGAACCCTATTGACAATCACATTTTAGATAATTTTATATATCACCATACACAAACTAATAGGCCTGAACAGTGACATCTCAGGAGGATTACGTACCTTTAGGATTAGCATAATGTATGTGCCATTGATGTTCTGCACGGAGACCTCCCTATTCAACACCATAAGGTAGTATTTAATCACATCATTCCCAATTATGTGCCAAAATATTTAGAAATCTAAGGTTTGCAGACCATTTTCGTGTGTGAAATGATATGCAATTTGTGCAAGTATACACGTCAAATCAAGTAATAAAGTGATGAGTGAGTATCGTTCCCACAAGGATTGAATTGAGGCATAAAAGTGTTCAAGTTATTACAATAAAATGAGATTAATGTTATGGAAATGCAAGAGTAAAAATGCAATGGAAATTATGAGAATAACTACGCAAATAACAAATAAATTAACAAATAAACAACTAAGAATGCTATGGCAAAGATTCAATGGAAAGGGATAAGGGATATACAATGTTGATATGAAAGGTTGGAATTACTAAGAATCTACCGTTACTATCAGAAATGCCTCAACAAAATTGTAATCAATCTACTGCTCAGAAGAGTTCTAAAGTGGTCTACATCTTTCGAGAGTAAAAGCCTCATGTTACCTTGCCTATGTCTATAGGCCTTTTATTGGCAATCATCCGTATTTATGGAAAGTCAAATATATGTTTATCAAATAATGGAAATTCAAAGATATGGGTATCAAATATTGGAAAATCAAAGATATAAGTATCGAGATATTGGCATAAGAAATCTGAGATATTTGCAATATTTGGTCCCTAATTGCAAAGTGACTTTGCAAGTTGATCCCTGAACCTCACCTATAAATAGGCATAACCATATCTCATTCTGTATCTCATATTTGTCATTCTGTACTTAAGGCATTGTTCTCTCTCCCTCTCTCTCTCTTTGTAAATTCTCACTTGTATTTTAGAGTGAAATATATTTGGTAGTGCCCGAGAACGTAGGCAAAATTTGTTGAACCTCGTTAAATTCTTGTGTTCATTATTGTATTATTCTGCATGAATTGTGAGTGTGATTGTAGTGATTTATTGTGCTATTAAATTACGATTGAGGAATATTCTAGCTAGGAAAGACTTGGTACTTAAGCGATCCTTGTAATCCACCTCTCTTTCCTAGGAATTGAACTTAGAGTGATTTTTTAGTACAATAATTTTACTCTTTTACACACTTCCGCACAACAATTGGTATCAGAGTTAGATACGTACTTGGGGAATACGATCATTCACGGCACTGTTCACGTACAGTAGTTGGGATTGAAGAGAAAAATGGAAAAGATATCGCCATCAGCAAAGACTACTGTGACTAATGCAAAATTTGAAGTAGAGAAATTTGATGGTACCAATAATTTTGGTATGTGGCAATGTGAGATCCTGGATGTCTTATGTCAGCAGAGTTGGATATAGCCCTTGAAGAAAAACCTGACAAGATGGACGACAAGGAGTGGGTTAAGATCAATAGACAGGCATGTGGAACAATTTGCCTATGTTTGGCCAAAAAGCAGAAGTACTCTGTCATGAGGGAGACATCAGCGAAGAAGTTGTGGGATACATTGGAAGAAAAGTTTCTAACAAAAAGTCTTGAAAATAGGCCTTATATAAAAAAGAAACTTTATCAATTCACGTATGCACCCGGTATGTCGATGAATGACCATGTGAACTCATTCAATAAAATTTTAGCAGACTTGCTCAATTTGGATGAGAAATTTGAAGATGAAGACAAGGCATTACTGTTGTTGAATTCTCTTCCTGATGAATATGATCATCTTACCACCACATTGCTTCATGGGAAGGATACGATCACATTTGATGCAGTCTGTAGTGCGTTGTATAGATCTGAGACCCGAAAGAAAGATAAAAAAGATCACAGAGATACAACTACAGAAGTCTTAACAGTAAGAGGTCGTTCGCACAGCAACAAATCTAGTAGAAGGAGTAAGTCCAAAGGGAGACCTGCCAAAGATGAATGTGCTTTTTGTCGTGAGAAAGGGCATTGGAAAAAGAATTGTCCTAAGTTACAAAAGGGCAAGGCTATTTCTGATGCATTTGTAGCGGAGAATGATGAAGAGTCAAACTTTATCTTGGTTGGCATGGCAATGGCATGTCATACAGATGAGTGGATTTTGGATTCGGGATGTACTTACCATATGTGTCCTAATAAGGACTGGTTTTCTAGTCTTAAATAAATAGAAGGTGGAGTTGTTTTTATGGGCAATGACAGCGTTTGTAAGATAATGGGAGTAGGTACAATCCAATTGAAGAATCACGACGGCTCAATTCAAGTCTTGACAGATGTTCGCTACATACCTAACTTGAAGAAAAATATCATCTCATTAGGGGTTCTAGAATCTAAAGGGCTCACAATCACTTTGAGAGATGGATTACTAAAGGTAGTAGTTGCGGTATTGACGGTGATGAAAGGCACAAGAATGAATAACCTGTACTATTTAAATGGAAGTACAGTTATTGGATCAACATCAACAGCTTCTGCGAAAGATGCAGATTCAGAGGCTACCAGGTTATGGCATATGCGATTGGGACATGCTGGTGAAAAAGCATTGCAGAGTTTAGTGAAGCAAGGCTTGTTGAAAGGTGCAAATTCTTACAAATTGGAATTTTGTGAACATTGTGTTCTGGGCAAGCAGACGAGGATAAAATTTGGTTAAGCAATTCACAATACAAAAGGAATTCTGGACTACGTTCACAGTGATGTGTGGGGACATACTAAAGTGGCTTTTTTGGGAGGTATGCACTATTTTGTTACTTTTGTTGATGATTATTCAAGAAAAGTATGGGTGTATCTAATGAAAAGAAAAAAAGAATTTGTGGATGCATTTCTGAAATGGAAGAAGATGGTGGAGACCCAGACTGATCGAAAGGTCAAACGACTTCGATCAGACAATGGTACTGAGTACAAGACTGATCCATTTCTACAAGTATGTCAAGATGAGGGCATTGTGCGACACTTTACTGTTCGAGATACACCACAACAGAATGGGGTGGCAGAACGTATGAATTAGACTATACTGGAGAAAGTTCGATGTATGTTGTCCAATGATGGATTGGGCAAGGAATTTTGGGCTGAGGCAGTTACATATGCGTGCCATCTAATTAACCGGTTTCCATTTGCTGCAATAAATGGAAAAACTCTTATGGAGAGATGGGCTGGTAAACCTGCTACTGATTATGATTCTTTACATGTTTTTGGTTCCACTGCATATTATCATGTAAAAGAATCTGAGTTAGACCCAAGAGCAAAGAAAGCATTATTCATGGGTATAATTGGTGGAGCAAAAGGATATCGTCTCTGGTGTCCTGATACAAGGAAGATTGTTTTCAGTAGAGATGTGACTTTTGATGAATCAACCATGATGAAGAACAAGGATTCACAAAAGGATAACAAAACCAGTGGCACTTTGCAGCAGGTGGAGCTTGAAAACGTTAATGATGATCCAGCTAATATTGAAGGAACAAATGATGAAGAAGTTTCAGTCCAAGAACTTCTACAGCAACATGATTCAATTGCATATAGGAGGCCAAGAAGAGAGATTCGTATGCCTGCTCGCTTTGATGATATGGTGGCCTATACACTTCCAATTGTAGATGATGATGTTCCTTCTACTTACACAGAAGCAAGAAGTAACCCTGATGGTGTAAAGTGGAAGCAAGCTATGAATGAAGAAATGCAGTCTCTTCATAAAAATAGGACTTGGGAGTTGGTGACACTACCTAAAGGAAAAAAGGCAATTGGATGCAAATGGGTATATGCAAAGAAGGAAGGATTTCCTGGTAAAAATGAAGTTCGATACAAGGCTAGATTGGTAGCAAAGGGTTATGCTCAAAAAGAAGGAATAGACTACAATGAAGTGTTTTTCTCCAGTTGTGAAGCATTCGTCTATTCGGATTTTGCTAGCGTCGGTTGCGCAATATGATCTTGAACTAGTTTAGCTCGATGTGAAGACCACATTTTTACACGGTGATTTGGAAGGGGAAATCTATATGACTCAGCTAGATGGATTCAAGGTTGCTGATAAAGAAAATTGGGTTTGCAAACAGACAAAGTTGCTTTATGGATTGAAACAATCTCCGAGGCAGTGGTACACGCTTCCGCACAACACCTTTAATACGGTACCTTGCACTATTCCTTCTGTATGAATACTGCTCTATGTCTAAAGTCTACTACAAGTATCTATCGAGTACTTGCTCATATCATTCAATTTGGTCCAACTAATCCAACCTTTTCAGAGTAGAATTAGTTTACAGCCATCCATGTCTAGGTATTGCACGCATAAAATTTAGAAATAAAAACAATTCAATGAAATAGTAAATTAAATCAGATTTATTCTTCAACCATTAAAGAAAGTAAAGGTTTTATCATGTAATCTCAACCGTATGAGATTTAGCTCATCAGTTGGTGAATAAAATTCAAAACCAAAATATCACTCAACATCGTTTCCATCAAATCAATTCATGGTGAAATAGTGAAGAAATAACAGAAGAATGATGGGAAAACAGCTTTCGCGTGTCCAGTTCACACTTTAGCGACACAGTGTCCTATGGTGGTTGAAAGGGACTGCGTTCGCCTTCCTCTTTCCATCTTTACTCAATTGCTACCCTTTAGTTTTGCCTATGGATCTCCACACTTGTTCATCGTTTTTTCTTGTTCGCCCTTTAAGTTTTCCTCCTTTGGCTTTTTATAAGTTTCTTTTCCTAGGGTAAATCTAACAACTGAAGATATTTTTTCCTCTTTTTAAATTTTTTTTCTCAACAACCCAAGGTTATCTTCTCCTCTTTTTAATTTTTTTTCTAGGATAAAAACTATCATCCCATGATTATTTTCTCCTTTTTTTAGGAAGATTTTTCTGGTACAAGTACAGTTAAGCTGAAACTGGTATGCGTTGAGCGTCGACTTGGTCTTCCAGGAATTGCCACGACATTTGTGCTAAAGAAATGTCCAACCTTTTTCCCTGAAAAACCTTCATTCCTTTATTTCTCGCTCCCCATCCTACCCCTGCCAAACCACCAAACACACCCATACCACAAGCAATTAAAAGTAACAAATAATAATATTTAAACACCATCCAAACTTCTTATGCAATGAAAATTATGAATGGAATATCCTAAAATGCAACTAAATTTATTTAAGTACATGCAATTAGCTATGTCTAAAGGCATGAAATATAACTCTTTTTAAGAGTTATGACAACCCCCAAACCTAAGTTATTGCTTGTCCTCAAGCAAGATATGCATGAATGCATGAACGTATGAATTGTTATAGCAACATAATCACCTTTGTATTGTTAGACCATTAAGAGAGCATTTTGTACTTTAGTTCTTAGCAATCTTCTATGTCTAAAAAGTTGATCAAATTTCATAAGCGTGTTTAGCAAAGGCAATGTAGAAAATATTGCCTTAAAATAAAGAAAATCTTAAACACTCATGCAACTTTCACTATAGCAAGTAAATTCTTATTTACTTAGTTCATCTTTTAACTAACTCAGTTTTGCCTTTTTTTTCATCTAACCTTATACATACTCAAATATGTACATATCCATTTATTATGCCTATTTATTTATTTATTTTTACTAGGGATTCAGCTCGTCACATGATTCTTTGACTCGCAATTACAATGGAGCATACACTAAATTGTCGAATACTCAATCATGCCACGATTTGAATAATCACTCATGAAGCTAAAGCTTTTGAATAAAAAGATGAATAGAGCAAACAACTACCTCATTAGCTAAGCCCGTTACTACAGTGGAGTGCCCTTAATTTTCTTTATTACACACTCTTACTCAAACTCACCTTTCTAGTCAATAGCACGATAGAGCAAACAAAGTGGTGCTGACTTACTCAGCAATTCTAAGCATTGGAGTATTTGATGGCACTTTTTTAAAAGAATTTTCTTAGACATTGTCACTTTATTCATTATTTGGTATTGCCTTGTTACTGAATATAGCTTCAAGAGTCTCTAAGTTTATCAAAAGAAACTTACTATGGATCAATTGTAATTGGGATTAGGACATCCTAATTTTAAGGATCAGTTTGTAAGAAAACTATCCTAAGCTAAAATCACCTAATCCATTGTCACAACTTTCTAAGTTTATTAAAGAGTTAAGCTCCTCATCGAACATCACAAACAAATCACACTCATCACAGTCTAAACAATTCATGGCAGTCATGTGTGCCATGACAAAATGAACGATAAATAAACAAAAAAAATACTAAAACAACATGCTCAACTAAATATCTAATGCAGTCTAGATGCATAATACACCCCTAAACCTAAGGCATGCATTGTCCTCAATGCATGTACAATTATGAATCATGAATGCAAGAACATATATATGCACATAATGAGATGTAATAAAGGAAGAAAAACTTCTCGAGCTTGGAATTAAATAATGGTACATTGATTGTGATAAGTGGTCTTTCGTGCACTCATCTTATAATTCATCGGCCTTTTCAATAAATTGAGTGGTACATCCTCCTTTTCATTATCAAATCTGGTGAGTTCATCAATAATCCGATCGATCACATGATCCTGTTCAATTATCAGTTCAGCAGAAGGAGGTGGAACAACCGCAATGTTGTCCACTAGTGGTGCAATTGAGGGATTTGCTTCCTCTTTGTCATCACGGTCAGTCTCAATGCTGAAAGACTGATTTTTTTTAGTTCTTCCTCTGATGCTTTGGGTGCATTCCCTTCCCCTTCTGCAGTTTATTAAATAAAGGAAATGAAATAACTAAAAGAAATTTAAATCAACAAAATAAAATAAAAATAAAAAGAATTTTCAAGATGTTGAATTTAAACATCTCCAAGATAAATGGATTGTTTTTCTCGCTCTAAATGAACACCCCAGTAGTGCTTCAAGCGTTGTCTATTAACTTTAAATGTGACCCCCGTTTCCATGTCCTTAACATCAACAACTACATGCGGATATACATGAGCTACCAAGCATTTTTCATCAAATTTGAAAGGTTTATTTTGCTCCAGAAAAGTGCACAAAGGTCTCCGCTCAAAAGAATCTTCATCACTATTAGAATTGTTGTGGCAAAATCTCGTGAACTCTTCCTCCACTGTTGTTTCTATCAAGCTAATTCCACGGCATTCTTCATTCTCATCAACACATTTCAGGGCATTAAATACATTGAACGTGATCTGGTGATCATTCATCCTCATAGTCAGTTCACCTTTCTGCATATCAATTAAAGTTGTGTCTGTAGAAAGGAAAGGTCTTCCAAGAATAATTGGCACATCTCGGTCAGGTTCAAATTCTAAAATAAGGAAATTCGCAGGAAAAATAAACTTATCTACCCTTACCAGCACGTCTTCAATTTTACCTTCTGAATGTGCGTAAAATCGATTAGCTAGCTGCAGCATGACTGTTGTGGGTCTTGCCTTCCTAATTCCTAGCTTCTTGAAACTAGACAAAGGCATTAGATTTATACTTGCTCCTAAATCACATAGCACCTTACCAACATCATGATTTCCAATTAAACATGGAATAGTGAAACTCTATGGGTCCCTCAACTTTAGAGGTAATTTATTCATCAACATTATTGTGCACCCTTCAGTGAGAACAACAGTTTCAAATTCTCCAAATCTACGCTTCTTTGACGGTATATCCTTCATAAATTTCACATAGTTTGGCATTTTCTCCAAATCTTCTACTAGCAGTATATTGATATGGAGTTGCTTCAACACTTGTAAAAATATTTTGAACTGAACATCCTATTTAGAATTTTGGAATCACTGAGGAAAATGTAGAGGTGGTCGTCCTTTAGGTTGCTAATATTGTTTTGCTGTGGCATTTTTGTTGGCAACACGATCTGATTTTGCCATACCATTTTTTGTGTACACATTTTAGGTGATTTCTGTTATTTAGTAGGTTCTGAGATTTTTCCTGATTGCAGCTAGATTTTTCTTCCTCTATCGTGGCATCTTGAACAACTTCATCCAAATGAGTTTCACTTCTAAGAGTGATGGCCTTGCAATGCTCCTTCCCCTGGGTTCTCTAATTTTCAGTATCACTTGGCAATGCTCCTTATGGCCTTGAATTTAGAGCATTCACTATTTGCCCTACTTGATTTTCAAGAGTTTGGAGAGATGCAGTCTGATTCTGAATCACAACTTCATTTTTGGCCATATACTCCTTCAAAAAAGATTCCAACCCGGCGGTGTGTTGTGGATATTTTGTCTTGAACCATTGTGTAAACTCCCCATACCTTGATTATTCTAACTAAAATTCGAATGTTGTTTCCTCCCAAGATTGTAAATGTTGGAATAGGGATTATTATTTCGGTTAAAATTAACCATGTAGTATACTGATGCTGGGTTTGATGGGCATTACTGTTCGGTTGAGTTCATCTCCTCAGTTGCAGTGGGCTTCTCCATTGTTTTGATCTTATTAGCTAAAGAAGATACCTGAGCTGTCAATGAAGTAATTGCGTCGAGCTCCATGGTACCAAAAGCTCTCTTGTACATCTCAACTCTTATGGAAGGGTACTGATAGTCATTGTTGGCAATCTTTTCCAAAATCTCATATGCTTCATTGTAAGATTTATCGAACAATGTACCATTGGTAGATGCATCAACTACCATTCTCATATGTACATTCAACCCATTATAGAATATTCCATATGAGCCAAGTGCTGAAATCCATGCATCAGACATTTTTGAATTAAATCTTTAAATCGTTCCCAAGCTTCATATAATGTTTCATCCTCTAATTGCCAAAAAGAAGTGATGTCATTTCTAAGCTTGGCATCCATATTTGGTGGATTATACCGTAGCAAAAATCTCTGGCAAAGATCATTCTATGATGCCACTATTCCTGACGAGAAAGCATTCAGCCATGCTCCCTCACGATCTCTTAAAGACTATGGAAACAATTTAAGTCACAAGGTGTCTTCGGGAACACCCTGTTGCCTGAACGAGTCACAAACTTCTAGGAAAAGTCCTAAGTGCGGTCTTGGATCTTCAATAGGTAATCCACTAAATTGTCCTACTATTTGTAACATCTGAAACATTACCAGTTTCAGCTTGAATTTGTGGTCTGACTATCCCTAGATTTAGGTCATCCAAAATTAGAACAAACTGCTATCGAATGGGTTTGTCTATGTCATCTATCATACTACAAATAGGAGGATTAGCATCCTAGCCATTCGGATTATCATTGAGACCAAGATCATTTTCGTTTCTAGCCATTTTTCTCAGTTCTTTTCGCCTTCCTTGCTAAGTTCTCTCGATCTCTAGGTCAAAAGGATATTCGTCATTAGTAGGAATGCCTCTTCTCTTATACTAATGGAAAACCTATAAAAATTAAATACAATTAACTTAAATAAAACTAATGAAACTAAGAAAAATAACAAAACCAAATTTCACTAAATTACTTATCACCGGCAACGGCGTAAAAAACTTGTCGCGTGTGAAATGATATGTGATTTGTGCAAGTATACACATCGAATAAAGTAATAAATTGATGAGTGAGTATCACTCCCATGAGGATCAGATTGAGGCACAAAAGTGGTCAATTCATTATAATAAAATGTGATTAATGCTATAGCAATACAAGAGTAAAAATGCAATGGCAATTATGAGAATAACTATGTGAATAACAAATAAATGAACAAATAAATAACTAATAATACTATGGCAAAGATTCTACAACAAGGGATAAAGGATATACGATGTTGATATGGAAGGTTGGAATTACTAAGAATCTATCTTTACTATCAAAAATGCCTTGGCAAAATCTTAATCAATCTACTGCTCAGAAGAGTTCTAAAGTGGTATGCTTCTTTTGAGAGTAAAAACCTTCAATTACCTTACCCGTATCTATAGGACTTTAATACGGTACCCTGCACTGCTCCTTATATATGAATGCTACTCTATGTCTAAAGTCTACTACAACTATCTATTGAGTACTTGCTCATATCATTTAATTTTGGTCCAACTAATCCAACCTTTTCAGAATTAAATTAGTTTATAGACATGTTGCACAGTCGTTTATGTCTAGGGATCGCACGCATACAATTTAGAAACCAAAATATCACTCAACATCATTTTCATCAAATCAATTCACGAAGAAATAGTTAAGAAATAGCAGAAGAACAATAGGAAGACATTCATATGTCTAGTTCACACTCTAGTGGCACAGTGTCATGTGGTGGCTAAAAAGGACTACGTTCGTCTTCCTCTTTCCGTCTCTACACAATTGCTACCTTCTAGTTTCGCCTATGGATCTCTACACTTGTTCCCATTTTTTCTTGTTCGCCCTTTAGAGTTTCCTCCTTTGACATTTTATAATATTTTTTACTAGGGTAAATCTAACAACCCAAGATTATCTTTTTCTCTTTTTTAATTTTTTTCTAGGATAAAAAACTAATATCCCAGGATTATCTTCTCTTCTTTTTTTAGACAGATTTTTCTAGTACAATACAGTTGGGCTAAAACTAGTATGCGTTGAGTGTCGACTCGGTCTTCCTAGAATTGCCACAGCATTCGTACTGACAAAATGTCCAACCTTTTCCCCCAAAAAACTTTCACTCCTTTATTTCTCGTTCCTCAACCTGCTCTTGTCAAACCACCAAACACAGCCCTACCACAAGCAATTAAAAGTAACAAATAATAATATTGAAGAACTGTCCAAGCTTCTTATGCAATGAAAATTATGAATGGAATGCCCTAAAATGCAACTAAATTTACTTAAGTACAGACAATTAGCTAGGTCTAAAGGCATGAAATATAACTCTTATCAAGAGTTATCAGCCGTCCTTTCCCGAAGCTTTAGTAGGAACCATATCCTTTAGAGCTTTGGTAACTCCTTCCCCCCGAAAATTAGACATCAATGCATTATTCATCTCCTCAGAAACACACCAGGCTACCCCGAAATAGACATATTCCTTGCCACAGCTCTCTACACTTGAAAACAAATTCTAGAAATAATCAACTGCTACTCAAGTCATCTCTTCCTTGTCTAAAGTCAACGAACTGTTATATATTTTAAGCCAAAAATCCTATCTCCCTAGGTCAATTAGCTCGAACACTCTATTCAATTCCTCCTTTCTATTTCCAAATTAAGCATCAATTTAGTATTCAAAGTTTCAACCAACACATCATCGTCTAGAGCCATGTCATTTAGTTCATCTAGTCATCACATTAACAATTTTTTAGCCTCTCCCTTGCTACTATCCTATAGTCTATTAACTTCTACCTTACTTATCTCTTCTAAAAGCCAACAAGCTTCAAAATGAAACATCATTTGTCTACTTGTACCCTGCAAAAATATCATCCTAGGATTTGTATTCACCAATAATAGGTAGTGATTAGAAAAGGTATTGAGACATGCATGAATAGGGTAAAATTTATTAAATATCATTCATTGAAGTTACTAATTTTCAAGTTTGAAAAATCAATTGAGTTTTGGAAAATTTGGATAGGATCCAAGCATTTCTGGGTTTAGATGTCTTCATAGTGTTCGAAGATCTATCTCTTAGGTTTGAAACGAACTTTGAATCACTCATTTTTTAGTTTGGGAGCTTAAGTTATGACCATTTTAGTGAAGATTGTGGGAGTAGAATTTCTAAACGAGATTATTATAAAAATTACAAGTTTCGAGCTTTTAATCCTAGTTTAAATCATATTAGGCTCGATTTTTAGGCTTAATTTTTATTATATATGAGCACAATGTTTTATTTATTAGGTCTTACTATTTCATTATTTATTTATTCCAAATTTTGAATAGCTTTAAAATATTTTGTTTAGGAGTTTTATATCAACAAGAAAGTTTAGTTTAAAACTACTTATTGTTTAGATTAATTAGAGTTTCAATATACTAGAGAGTTTTATTTAGATGTACATAGATAGCATATATAAAGGTCTCTTAATTGTACATAATTAATAATTCATTCAACAATTTGAGTTAATAAAATTCTCTTTGAGTTTTTCTCTTCAAGAATTTCTCTTGAGTTTTCTTTTAGAAGAGTTTTAACAATCTTTTCAGATTGCGGGGATCATCTTCAAGTTTTTTCTTGTCGAGTTTTCTTTTTGGGGGGAATTAGAGTCTTTTGAATGGGGATGTGGATTCATCTAGTTTCCAAGGCTCTTTATGACTTCTACACGCCACTTTCCATCTTTTTTATCTATCTTGTTTCGTTTCTTTCTTATTATGCTTTGTTCTGGTTTAATTGTTTCTAATCTTTAATTCGAATTCATTTTTCTTTTTCTATCTCTTTTTACTTGTTTTAATTGATGCCCTTTTTACTTCTTAGATTTTACTTAGATTTGTTTGTGTTTCAGGTTGTGTCAAACTCCAAGTTTTCTTTCATTTTCTAGATCCCTGGCCAAATCCATGATTTGGACAAACTTGCGATCTTATTCCGCACGCATTCATATCATTTGGTATCAATTTCTTGAGCGTTTTGAGCATTCTTTCTTGGAGGGGAAATATTTTTCAGTGGGTAAATGTTTTCCAAACAATTTAAAATTTTACATACTACTTCTTAGGACTCTCTTAGAATATTAAAAAAATATTTCCCACAAAAAAAGTGATTGAAAAATATAAGAAAAAAAAAGAAAGAAACAAAATAAAAAAATATTATGTGGGTCAAATTTTGAGCTAAAACATTTTAGATCAAATCTACATTATTTGAGGAGGATCCAATTGAAATTTCATGATTTTTGGAAATTGGGAACACTTCGAATGAAGTTTGTCAATTTGCTCTGCAATTTATGGGTTTTCAGCGATTTTCATTGACTCTTAACCTTAGGTTTTCTTTTTTTTTCTTTTTATTGTTCCTTGTGTTAGTAGTTTAAAGCACGTTGCGCATTCCTTCTTCTGTGTAACATAATTCTTTAGTGTCTAGTCGATTTTGGACTCCTAGTGCCATTAGACTTGCTTTGTTAAATTGATTCCATATATTTTGATTGGTTGATATAAACACTTTTAAAAAAACTAACAAGATTAATTCTTATCTCGTTGAGAGTTTAATTTTATTTTTGTATGAAAAATAGTGAGGTTTGCTTAATTTTACTTTTCTTGAGTGTTGTGTTCTTTTCAGGCATTCACAACGATTTGTGATACTATGATTGGAAAGTTTGAAAGGGATCAAGAGATTCGAGATGCTCGAGACCAATAATGGGACACTATTCTAGACACAATCAGTAAAATTTTGGCTAATTTAAGTACCCAAATTGAATGTTTAACTCATAATTGGGGCGATGATGACAGTGTTGAGGTTGAACAACCTCATGCTTGTGGAAATAATGCGAGGCGTGTCCCTCGTGCTAATGATGAGACTTTGGTTAATAATGACAGTGGTTGCCTTCTTTGGCTAAACCAAAGTTCTCTAGTCCACAATTTTGTGGAAAGAATGATCCAGAGGCTACTTTTGATGGGAAAGTTGGGCATAAATTAGTATGTGACTTTAAGAAAAGATGGTCAAATGAAAAGAGGAGTACAACTGTAACACCCCTTAACCCCATACCATTGCTGGAACAGGATTACGAGGTATTACAGAACATATTGGATAATTTACGATTAAATTCACAAATAAATAACATACACATTATAATTTAATGATTTAGTCCCTTTCATGGACCTTCAAGGCCCAGAATATGTATTAGAAGTGGATCGGGACTTGTTTTAGTGCTCCGAAAAATTTAAAAAAAACTCAATATAACCCTTTTATAATTATCTAACCCTAATCACACTAGTAAAATTTCTTTCTTATACTTTCAGTCATACGATCAATCAGTTTCATATTTCTAATATGAGTTATAATTTATGAAACTGGATTTCTTAAACCCTAAACCCTAAAACCCTAATCATATAACATTAAACATGTAAAATTTATAACTCAAAAGAACTAATATACATCCAGTTTCATATTTCATATTTAATAATTCATCAACAATATCATATACTAATGACTTGAATTTGATCAATTCATGAACCTTAGATTCATGCTTTCAAATCTCACAATTCGACTAACAATTTCTTTCTTATACTTTTAGTCGTACGATCAATCAAATTTATTCAACTCTCACATTTCGATTGTAACGCCCCAAAATCTAAGTCTTTAATTTTTGCATGATTTGATACAAATTGCTTGTTTTCTTCAATGGCTAAGCGATTTGGGTGTGTATGGGAGTGTTTGAGAAACCTAGGTTCAAGTCTTGGCTTTTGCAGAATTTTTAGTTTTTCCCTTAAATTAATCTGAACCCTGGTATATAAGCCTTATAAATACTAGTACTTGTTTTATGACACAAAGAGCTTATTGATCCAGTGGTAGGTGGTGTGTGAAGTATTCTTAAGGTCAGAGGTTCAAGTCTTGGGTTGTGCAAGTGAGTAATTATTTTGCTGCCTGAGCTATATAGGTAGTGGTGTTGGACTGAAACACAGTTGTGGGGAGTTTGAACGGATTTTGAATGGAGTTTTTGGGGGAGTTGAGGAGTAGTGGGTGGAGAGATTCAAGGAGGGATAAGGGGAGTGATTTGAGGAGAAAATTTAGTAATGGGTTGAGAGGAGAGTTGTGTCGTTTGAGGAGGTTTCAGCTTGGGAAATTCAGCTGGGGTTAGGTTGTGCCGAATTTGGTCTTAGGCATTTTGGGTAATTAGTGTTTTGTATTGTTTTTCTGTTTGTCTTGGTTTTGGTCAGTTTCGTTTTGCAGCTATTGGTTTTTGGTGATGAATTTTGGCAAGTTTCTTCTCAGGTTTGTTCACTTTTCTATTTAGCTTTCTCTTTCCCTTTTCTCTCTGCTTGCCAAATATTCCTCCCCTCTTATTTTGCTGTTGAATCCTCTTTTCTCTTTTCCTTTTTCATCTCTCTCTTGGCCGAATCTCTTTCCTCTCCTCCTCTTTTTCTTTGATTGAATATTCTTCTCTTTCTTTCTATTTTGATTTTTACCTTTTATTATTTTCTTTTCCTTTTGAATGAGAACTATCTCCCTTCAGGTTTAACCGATTGTCATCTCTCTATTCGATCACTCCCTGCGCAGATCTTCTTTTCGCTACTTTTGCTATTCCAGTGCTGCAAGTATTACAGATTATCGGTAAAGTTATGATACTCTCACTTTTTGTTTTAATCGGTTCCTTTTCATTCTTTTTCTTTAAGCCGAATACCCTTCTTGGCCACTATTATGGCCTAATTTAGTTTATGAAGATCTGTGTTGTGGTGCAGGTAATCGATAAGTGGGTGACCATTTTTGGTTGAGGGTCTTTAAGGAGTTAAGTCACCCTCTATCAAGCAAGGTAAGGATGGTGTGTGGTTTAAGTGTCATTAAGAGGGTGTCTTACTTTATAGGTCTGACTTGTGTCTTGATTAGGTTCGTGTGCATGGAGACTTGCACTCTTCTCGTAAACAGGTGTGTGATCACACCCCCCTCAACTGCAAATCGGCAAAAGCTGAAAAGCCGAAAAAGACAACATTTAAGGCCATATGAGCGTGCGAACGCTCGTGTGGTAAATCGAGCCTACGAAGCATGGTGTTGGATTGTAGAGGCCTCCATGAGCGTTTTCATGGACTTAGGCCGTAATGGGCCACGTTGGGATTAAATGGGCCGTGTGGGCCCAGTAGGCTCGTAGGCCCCGCACGAACGAAATCCACAAACTGTGGCGAATATTGGACTGGGCTATAAAGTTCTCATAGCCGTGGTGGATTCTAGGCTGAGCGGGCCGCACGAACATGTGGGCCCACTTACACTATTTGCCCATTTAGGTTACTTGAGTTGCTCGAGGTGACTGCGGACTTTTCGTAGGGTCAATAAAATGACCAAAATACCCCCAAAAGACAAAATAACTGAAATATCCCAAAAGGGTAAAATGATCGAAATACCCCAAAGGGTAAAATAACCGAAAGACCCCAAAGGGTGAAATAACTGAAATACCCCCAAAGTATAAAATGACCGAAATACCCCCATAAGGTAACATGACTGCTATACCCCTAGGAGTCGAAATGTCTGTATGGCTTTATGTATGTACAACCGATTTGCTCTATAACATGTATGATTATGATTGAATATGATACTCTGCATTCATGTATGAATTTTGAAATGACATACTGCATGGGGTTGAGATATTGATATGGGGAAAGTATACTGTACTGGTGGTTTTGCCACATATACTATTACTGGCAGCTTTGCTGTGATATTGGTGTGTTGGCTGGGTGGGTCGATTTTATCCCCACATGGTGTGATGGTGGTACGAAGTGGTGTGTTGGCTGGATTAGGATGGGTTACATTACCACACTGTTACTGTATTGGGCTAAGACCCACACTGTTACTGTATCGGGCTAAGGCCCACACTGTACTATCATTGCATAGGGCTCAGGCCCAGACTGTTACTGCATGTCGTAGGTTGACTGTTTGGTAGGGGATTGCACACTGAGTTTCGTAAACTCACCCTCTCCTTTAACTGTGTAGGTAATCCTCAACCTTAGGCGATTCATTGCTGCGAGGGACTTGGAGGTGGCCACACATCTACTGCTGTTTACACTTGCTTTTATTTTAATTTAATTTAAATGTTGGTTTTTGTTTTAGTAATAAGGCCTTTAATTTTTGTTTAAATTTTTAATTGGGCATTTGCTTACCAATTGTAAACTGCTAGTGTAACACCCCGAATTTTGGGTCTAGAAGAAATAGGTTTTGAACAAGGGAACAGTTAGGAGACTGCACATAAATATTTAGTTGTGCAAGGAAGTGACATAAATGAATGTCCGCTTTAATGGTTTAGTGATTTAGGAGTGTTTGGAAGTGTTTGAGAAGTCGGGGTTCAAGCCTTGGCTTATGCAAAATTTTTATTTTAAGTGAATAAAATCCTTGGATCTAGATAGTAGGTTCTTAAATTATTGTAGTTAAATTATGATACGAAGGAGTTGTTGGTCTAGTGGTAAGGGGCATGTGGAGTGTACATGGGGTCTAAGGTTTGAGTGGTGGCGCATCAAAAAGGGAGTATTCATTTTGCTGCCTAATTCGTGTGGGTGGTAGAGTTGGATTGAAATACTGCTAAATGGAATTTGAACTGGTCATAGAAAGAATTGAGGAGGGATATTTTGAGAGATTTGATGAGAGAATATTAGAATTTGGGGAGGTTGTTTTTGTGGAGAGATATATATCATCTCATTTGTTCCTTGTTCTCGATGGGAGATCGGTGAGGTTTTCAAGGTTTTCGTCGGTTTCCCCAACTTGCATTGCTTCCATTCCTAACTGGTGGTGGTCGAGGTTGATTAGCACATTGCCTGGGAACCAAGGGTGCGATGATCATTGCTTTTCAGAATAAGAGTGTTCGAAACAAAGGGAATCTGCAAATCGCAATAGGTGTGCAACTACCCCACTGTACCTATAGAACGGCAAAACCCAAAAAGCCGAAATACGGCGTTGAGACCACACGGGCGTGCAATCGCTCGAGTGGCAAGCCCAACTTGCGATTTATGAGTAAATTACCGAAATACACTCGAAGGGTAAAATTATCGAAATACCCTCAAAGGGTAAAATTACCATAATACCCCCTAAGGGTAAAATGATCTTTATACCCCTAGGAGATGAAATGACTGTTATGGCCTTATGACATGTATGACTACGATTGAGCATGACATTTTGCATATACGTATGATATTACGTCACGACATATTGCATGGGGTTGGGTTGTTATATTTGGAGGAAGTGTACTGTACTGATAAGGTTGCATGGGTCGTCCAAGATGACTGTGGACCTACTGGTGGTTTTGTCATGTATACTGTTACTGGCAGCTTTGCTGCGATTCTATTATTGGCAGTTTTACTGCGATATTGGTGTGTTGGTGGTACGGAGGGGTGTGTTGGCTGGATTGGGATGGGTTGCATTTTCTGTACTGAAATGATACTGTATGGGGTTAAGGCCCACACTGCTACTGAATTGGGTTAAGGCCCACACTGCTACTGAATTGGGTTAAGGCCCTCACTGTACTGTCACTGAATAAGGCCAAGGCCCAGACTGCTTCTGTTTGTTGTTTACTGTTTGATTGATAAGGGATTACACACTGAGTATCGTAAACTCACCCTCTCCTCTTAACTATGCAGGTAATCTTCAGCCATAGACGATTCGGTGCTGCGAGGGACTCGGAGGTGGCACACTACTGTTACTGTTACATTTGCTTTTATTTTACTTTAAATTATAAGTTGGGTTTTGTTTTGTAATAAGGCCTTTAATTTGGTTTTTAACTTTAATTGGGATTTGCTTACATATTTTATACTGCTAGTTAGGTGAAAACGAATTTTCAAAATAATTACGGTTTTCAAAGACACGAACTTTAAACGTTAGAGTTTTCAAATGCTTTCGCGTTTTAAATCAACTTAATATAATAATAGCAGTGAATAAGGCAAAAATTTGGTTAAGTGTTCTGTTAAACATTACTAAAGAGGTTTCCAAACTTAAGAAACGAGTTTTATCAACAAGTCTAAATTTTGAAAGACACTTCAATGCGACAGACCAGATACGACCAGAACATCTAGGCCTGGTTTAGGGTGTTACATTTAGTTAGGAGAAGACGAGTTTTAAAATAATTACTATTTTCAAATACACGGGTTTTTAAAAAATAGAATTTAAAAAGCTTTCGTAATTTAGAATAACTTATTAAAACAATATCTGATAACAAGACAAACGTTTTTTTTAATTAATAATAAAGGAGTTAATTTTTTTAAACTTAGAAACAATTTTTTACCAACGAGACCAATCTTTCGGAAGACACTCCAATGTGACAAGCCAGATCCGACCGTAACGTCTAGGCTGGGTTTGCGGTGTTACATCGATTATTCACCCTATTAACAAACCCGGACCTTGGCGGATACACGGATTCCAACCAAACACACCAGCATAACACATTATGCCTAAAACGGTACTCAGTACCTGATCAACATATCAGAAGCAGTATACAAACACATAAAGTGCCTGAAACGAGACACGTGGTGCCTAATACGACACATATAGTGCCTGATTGGCAAAGCCGATAAATCCCGTACTCTTCCAATCCTATGGCATGCCAATTATATTCGACTAAGCCCGATTAGTTAATAGGGTATTCAAATCACTTTCTCAATTTCAATTTCACTTTCAATTTACAATTCAATTCGCTATAATTTTCCACTTTCCAACAATATACAATCAAGTATACATACATAATCATACTTCATCTCAATTTCATTCTTTTCAATATTGATACCTACCTTAAAATTTTACTTACCATACACATAAATTTAAATATAACATTTAATAATTGGTAGTTTGAATTATAGTAATACAAACCCAGATTTGTTCGATTACTCCTCGACAACTTTTTCCTTTCCTTTCGGTACCAATGCCCCAGGTTCTTTGCTAGCTACGAAAATTAAAATAATTATACCATTAATTACAACACTAATTAATAATAATAATTGAATTTTTATCCAATTTATACCCTAATTCTAATTTAATCCTAATTAACTCATTTACATTTCTAACTCAATTCATACTTTATTTCTATTCAATTTCCTTCCATATTCTACTTAACTATCTAATGTTCATAATAAAACCCTAATTTAAAACTTCTTTCAATTGAACCCCTACAACACAAAACTTATAGCCTAGTTTACAATTTAATTCTTTAATCAATTCTAACTTAAAAATTCATTCAATTAAACCCCTAATTCATTATTTTGTTCAACATTAACTATGTTCAAAAACCTAAAAAACTTTCAAAACCTCAACTTAATTTCAACAAAACTTTGTTCTAAAGCTTCTGAAACATCAAATTTAAATAAAAAGAACTTAATTGACTTACCAATTAAAGCTTAAAGCTTCCAAACCCTAATTTTTCCTTTTTCTTTCTTGTCTTCTTTTTCCCCTGGTACTTTCGAATAGCCTATTATGTTTTGGTTTCCTTCTTTGTTTTATTTCCTTTTGTTTTTATGCTTTAGTTGTTTAATAATAATATAATAACTTAGTAAATATCTATTTAATAATCAATATATTTATTACAAGTGTAATATTACTTATATTTACACATGTACTATATCATCGTCATACTTTTGTCATGTTTTAATTTATTTATCACATAAAAATCTTATAATATAATTATTTAATTAATAAATATCTTTTAATTAATAATAAATAATAAATATTTATTTACTTAAATAATAAGTAATTTAAATCCATGAATTACAATTGTATGCTTATTTTTATTACACATGTATATTTTATTACCATACATTTGGCTTTAATTTATATATATATTTCATTAATTTAATAAGATAATATCAATTGAATAATAATTTATACTATTATATTCTAATATTAATTAATAATAACTTAAATCATTAAAAATCTTTAGATTTTTCTCATTGTTTTGCCGCCTCAACTATTACTTAATGGCATATTTTTCATTTTGGTCCTTTATATTTCCTTTTAATCTATAATTCAACTTTTACCCCTTATCCACTCTAGTCTTTCTTCCTATTTTCTCTAAATTAAGCTAAATTCACTTAATTAAAACCTAATTAAACACACTACTAGACTCATAAATATTTCTAATAATTATTTACGAACCCATTTCATTAAGACGGAGGCCCAGTAATGTACTTTTTCGATGTCTGTGAATTTTGGGTCATTACAACAATTGATCTCTCACCTGTTGTGAAATGTTGTTGGTGTAGCTTAAAAGGTCATGAGGGTTTCTAATGCCAAATTCAATACCCAACCAAAGAAGAAAGTAAGTATGACTTTGTGTCTTTTGTTGACTCTTACTTAGTGGAAAAGAGATTTGTGATGATGTACATTGTAAACAAGAAAAAGATGATAGTGAGAATTTTTCCTTGAATCTATGGAATTAGATGAGATAGAAGCGTCATGTTCTCCTACTAAGATGTATTGTACTAAATTGAATACTCATAATACTTGTTAAAGGGATATGGGAAGTGAGGAAAAATCATCTGAAAAGATGAAGATATTAGAGACATTGAGTGATAAAAGTCTACGTGATGGTCTATTTTTGGTGAGTGAGAACGTAACACCCCAAACCCGACCTAGATATTATAACCAGATATGGTGGTGTCATCTAAGATCATGCGAAAATCTAGAAACCATTTTGAATAGAAGAATAAGTAAGGCCATGTAGTGAATAAAACTCCAATTTATCTGAGGAAAACTTCCTTTTAAAAGATTTATTAGTTTTGCCGATGATCACTTGTAAAAGCACTTAGTTTTGCAGCGGAATTTCTTAGTTCAATAAACTTTAGGAAAACACGATTCGATTTTGAAATCCAACACTTGCGAAAAGATTTGGTATCAGCTAAAACATTTTAACGGTTCTAAATGAGAAAAAATTTAAACCTGTTTTAAAAGTAGTTCCAAGAGTCCAAAACAGTCCAACGGAACGAAAATAGAATAAGCTATACAAAATATAAGGAAATGCTAAACAAATACGTAAAAATGAGCTCCCATCACACCGATCTATCTTATGTATGAGGATTACCTGAGAATTAAACAAATAGAGAGTGAGCACATGAGCTCAGTATGGAACTCACTACATACAATAAATCAGATATACATGCTTAAAAAAATTAAGAAACTGATACAGACATCGATGCATAGCAGATACAAACACATATCCATAACAGGTATAGATACATATTCTACCCCCATCCAATACACACCATCTCCAACCAACCCTGCACACCAATTAGTGTATTAAATACCCATCCATCCTTACACACTACTAAGTGATTGTATGTCACTTTACAGAATATATGCAGACTAGCTGCAATGTCAAAATGTAGTAACTCACTTGAATTAGATATATGTGGTTGAGCCACCAAATACAACAGATAAATTAAACTGTTACACTTCCTCCATAATTAATAATCCCACCCCCAATGCCCATGCAGAACTAAATAGATAACAAATGCGTGTATGGCATACATGCTTTACACATCGGATTCAAATAATATCAGCATCTAATAGATCATGCTATCACATATAACATATTAATCATGTGTTCCTAAATCATATTTAACACTAACAATGCTTCACAAATTATGATTAATAGACCAATTTGTACCATACGGACCTTGTGGAAGGGATACATTCAATTCATACGATGAACATGGCCCTAGGGAAAAATTTTAGAATTTGGACCCACACGCCCATGTAGCCCACACGGCCTGACAAATGGTGTCACACACGCCCCTGTGGCCCACACGACCAATTTGACCCAGATTGTGCGGCTCTCACAGTCATGTGTCACACACGGCCGTGTGGTGTCGACAGTCCAGTTTTTAGACTTTCAACAGTACACAGTTTTCTAGTTTTAATTACAAACCTTGACTATTTTTTTATTTGAATCCACCCACGAGACTTCAAAAACCTTGACTATTTCTCACACTCAATACACCAATCAAAATTACCAATAACATAGTCATAATGATAAAAATTGACCCTAAACTTCTAATTGAATTCTTACCCTCAAGAAAATAGCAACCCACGCACTTAATTCGCTGGAGGTTCATAGAATATCACACGCTCCTCTCCTATCAGAAAACCAACAATGAATACACACTTAAACAACTAACCTGAAATACAATATTTCCCCAAATCAAACGAGGAAAAACCAAAACACTCATAACACGATAACCACATCAATTTACCAGAAAGAAACACAACAGTCGGCTGTGCAGATGAATGGAAACTGAAATGGAAACAAAAGCAGAAAATAAAGAACAAAAGAAGAAAAGAAAGAAAAAAAAGGATAGGGATGGGTAATGGGAAAAAGGTCAGACGTGGCTATGGGGAGAGAATTTTTTAGGACTATTTTTCAAAAATACATTTATTATCCTATATTTTTTAAAAAATAACTAACTACTTCCTCCTACTAACGCAACTACCCATTCCTATCAAATTCTCAAAGACTTTGAGATCCACTCAGACTCTACCACATGGGCGGCTTAAGCAAAAATAGTGAAAATAAATTTCTCATCAGCACATCCGGGGTTTAAAATAGAAGACCAAAAGGTAAGCTGAATAGAAGACCAAAGGGTAAGCTAACACCTTACCACTAAACCAATAGGCTCATTCTGTCACAAAGGATTGAAGATAAGATTTAAGTCAAATGAACAGAGATAGGGATAGGAACAAAAATGACAAATTTTTTCAAAAGTGAGATTTGAACATAGGACCTCAAACACATATCCAAAGCACTTAACCACTGAACCAAATCAATTACTTTGACACAATTTAAAAAATAAAAAATTCAACTTTTGGGGTGTTACAACTCTCCCCCCAAAAAGAAATTTTGGTCTCAAAATTTTACCTAATTCAAACAGATATGGATATTATTATCGAATCGAGTCCTAAGATTCCCAAGTGGCTTCCGCAGTGCCATGATTCTGCCACAAAACCTTAACCAAAGGAATGGTCTTCCTCCTCAAGACCTTAACCTCTCAATCTAGAATATGAATCGGCTCCTCCTCTAAGGTCAAATCTGATCTTACCTCAATCTCTTCAATAGATACAATATTAGATGGGTAAGACTGATACTGCCTCAACATAGAGGCGTGGAACACATTGTGAAAACGATCTAACTCGAGAAGTAGCTCTAACTAATAGGCGACCGACCCAACACATTTCAGAATCTGATAAGGCCCAATGAACTTAGGGCTTAACTTACCCTTACGTCCAAATTGAATGACCATCTTTCATGAGGATACCTTAAGAAAAACTTAATCAGCCATAGAAAACTCAATATCTCTCATCTTCAGATCCGAATAAGACTTATGCCTATCAAAAGCTGCCTTAAAATGATCCTGAATCAATCAAACCTTATCCTCCATCCCAGAAACTAGATCAGGACCCAAAATTCGTCTCTTACCCAACTCAGTCCAGCACAAAGGGGGTGCGACACTTATGGCCATATAGAGCCTTGTAAGGTGTTATCTGAATACTAGACTGGAAGCTATTATTATATGCGAATTCAACCAAAGGTAAAAACTCCTCCCAACTACCATGGAACTCGATAACAAAACTTCATAGCATATCCTCTAGAATCTAAATCACTCTCTCAGATTGTCCATCAATATGAGGATGAAACGCAGTACTAAAATCTATCCGAGTACCCAAAGCCTCATGTAGTTTCTTTTAAAACTGAGACTTAAACCAAGGGTCTTTATTAGAGGTAATCGAATCCGACAACCTATAAAGTCTAACGAACTCGAAAATATACAGCTTAGTCAATTTCTATAGAGAATAGTTTGTCCTAACCGAAATAAAAAGAGCAGACTTGGTCAAACGATCCACAATGACCTAAACAAAATCCTTCTTAGTAAGTGTCAAGGGAAACCCACTAACGAAGTCTATAGTCACACGCTCCCATTTCAAAAGGGAATATTAATAGGTTGAAGCAAACCTGAAGGTAGTTGGTGCTCAACCTTAACTTGCTGGCATATCAGACATTGAGAGATGAACACAATTACTTCTCGTTTCAAACTGAGCCACCAGTATAACTCACGGAGATCTCGATACATCTTATTTCCACCAATATCTATAGTGTAAGGGCTACTATGCGCTTCCCGCAAAATAGATTGCCTCAACTCCGCATCATTAAGTGCATAAACCCAACCTCTAAAATACAGAACCCCATCACTATTCAACCCAAAATCAGAAGTCCTACCCTGTTCAACCTGTCGAAATCGAAGAATCAGAGAATCATCCACTAACTGGTTAACCCAAATCTGATCAACCTAAGTCAACTTAACTTGCAACTCAGCTAATGGACTACCATCATCAAATAGACTTAGACGAGCAAACATCACCCTTAAATTAGACATCATTCTATGACTAAGAGCATCAACCACAACATTGGCCTTACCAGGATGATATTCAATGGAGCAGTCATAGTCCTTAAGCAACTCAATCCATCTACGTTGCCTAAAATTCATCTTCTTCTAAGAAAGTAGAAACTTGAGGCTCTTGTAATTAGTGTAGATGATACACCTCTCACCGTAAGATAGTACCTCCAAAATTCAAATCGAAGACAATCGCAGCCAACTCAAGATCGTGCGTGCGATTGTTGCCTTTGTGTGATTTAAGCTGTTAAGATGTGTAAGCCACTACCTTATCATATAGCATTAGAACACAACCTAACCTGATGTGAGAAACATCATTGTACATAATAAACTCTTTACTGGGTTCAGGCGATATCAGAACATGTGCTTGAGTCAAAATAGATTTGAACTTCTCAAAGCTCAATTGTTGCTCATCTACCCACAAAAAATGTGCATTTTTATGCAACAACTTAGTCATAGGAGCTGCAATAAGTGAGAACCTCTCAACAAATCTCTTATAATACCCCACTAAACCGAGAAAGCTTCGAATTTCAGACACATTCCTAGGTTATTTCCACTTGTGTACAACCTCAATCTTTTTAAGGTCTACACAGATACCCTCAGCAAAAACCACATGTCCTAAAAGAGTGACTTTCGTTAACCAAAACTCACACTTGCTCAACTTAGCGTAAAGCTTTTTCTCACAAAGTATTTACAAAATCACTCTAAGATGTTCATTATGATCACCTTCAGACTTAAAGTACACAAGAATATCATCAATGAAAACCACAATGATTGATCCAAGTACGGCTAGAAAGCCATATTCATGAGATCCATGAATGCAACTGGAGTATTTGCTAAACCTAACGGCATGACTAGGAATTTGTAGAGCCCATAACGAGTCCTAAAAGTGGTCTTATGTACATTAGCCTCTTTAACCTTTAACTGATGATACCTATAACGAAGATAAATTTTTGAAACATGAAACTGATCGAACAAGTAATCAATCCTTAAAAGTGGGTGTTTATTCTTTACTGCCAATTTATTCAACTAGCGACAATCCACACAAATCCTCATAGTAACATATTTCTTCTTCACAAAAATAATTGGCGCTCCCTATAGGGACACACTAGGCCTGATGAACCCTCGATTTAAAAGTTCCTAAAGTTATACTTTCAATTTCATAAGCTCTTTCAGTGTCATGCAGTAGGGAGCAATGGACACCAGATTTGTTTAAGGCAACACCTTAATACCAAACTCAACCTCCGTGTCCGGTGGTTACCTCGGCAATTGATAACTCTTGAAAAGGGTTATATCTCAAGCCTCTAAACTTGATGAATTGTCTTTACTTAAGTGGATATATTTACATTTCTAGGTTATTATTAGAATATCGCATAATAAAGCTTGGATTGTGCCCTGGATGTCATTATATGTTACTTTTTTGTTGGGAAGAAAGGAATTGGTTATTGTATGAAACAGGTGCAGGAAGGATAAAGAGAATGAAAAAAAGGAGGAAGGGAATGAAGGAAGTGAAATATTGCCATGGCTAAAGGTTGGACAAATTGCCAACAAAAATGCCATGGCAATTTTAGGAAGATGTTGATGTAACACTTAGTCCTCGTCACTCTCAGCCAGCTATATGTGTACGAGATAAATTCACTAGAAAAAGAGAGCAAATATGTGTGTTGAGAGAGGGGGAACTACCCCATAAGGAAGAAAGAGAAAGATAAGAAGTGTAGTTTTTTTTCTCTAGAAAAAATATCGTGGAAATTTGAAAGAAAAGAGGGTAACAAAAATAAAGTTTAGGAAAACACGATTCAATTTTGAAATACTATATTTGCAGAAATATTTGGTATCATCTAAAACGTTTTAACAATTCTAAATGAGTAATAAAAATCAAATCGATTTTAAAAGCAGTCCCAAGAGTCCAAAACAGTCCAAGAGAGTGGAAATAGATTAAGCAGGACAAAATATAAGGAAATGCAAAATAAATACATAAAATTGAGCTCCCGTTACACCGACCCATCCTATGCCTGAGGATTACCTGAGAATGAAACAAATAGAGAGTGAGTACACAAGTTTAGTGTGGAACTCATTACATATAATAAATCAGATACTCATGCTTAAACAAATTATAGAACTAATACAAACATCGATGCATAACAGATACACAAACAGATGCATAATAGATACAGATACAAATTTTACCCCCATTCGCTACACACCATCTCTAACCAACTATGCACAAAAATTAAGGTATTAAATACCCATCCAACCCTACACACTGCTAAGCAATCGTATGTCACTTTACAGAATATATGCAGACTAGCTGCCAGGTCAAAATGCGGTAACTCGCATGAAACTGATATATGTGGTTGAGCCACCAAATATGACAAATTCAAATAATATTAGCATATAATAGATTATGATATCACATATAACATACTACTCATGCGTTCCTAAATCATATTTAACACTAACAGTGCATCAAAAATTATGATTAATAGACCAATTTGTACCATAGGAACCCTATGGAAGGGCTACATTTGATTCGTACGATGAACATGGCCCGAGGGAAAAATTTCAGAATTTGGGTCCATACGGCCTACTTGGCTAGCCTATGTAGCCTACATGGCTTGGCACACGGTCTCACACACACCCGTATGGCCCACATAGCCAAATTGACCTAGACTGTGTGGCTCTTACATGGCCATGTGGCATTGACAATCTAGTTTTTTTAGCTTTCAGTCGATCGTGATTTTCTAGGTTTTCGTTACACACCTTAACTATTTTTTATGCAAATCCACCCATGAGACTTCCAAAACCTAAAAACGTCAATCAAACCATTAATTAAAACGATTTGTCACACCTGATACACAAATCAAAATTACCAATAACAAAGTTTTAATTATTAAAATCGACCCTAAACTTCGAATTGAATTATTTCCCTCAAGAAAATAGTAGCCCATGCACTTAATTCGCTGGAGGTTCGTCGAATATCACACGCTCCTTTCCTATTAGAAAACCAGCAATCAATACACACTTAAACAACTAACCTGAAACATGATATTTCACCCTAAATCAAACCAAAACACTCATAACACCATAACCACATCAATTTACCAAAAAGAAACACAATAATCGACTGTGCAAATGAATGGATACCAAAATGGAAATGAAAGCAGATAAGAAAGAACAAAATAAGAAGAAGAAAAGAAAGAAGAAGAAAAACAAATGATAGGGATAGATAAGGGGAAATACGTCAGATGTGACTGTGGGGAGAGAATTTTTATGGACTTTTTTTTCAAAAATACATTTATTATTATCTTATATTTTTTTAAACAACTTACTACTTCCCCCCACTAACACAACTACCCACTCCTATCAGATTCCCAAAGACTTCAAGATCCACTCAAACTCTACCACTTGGGTGGCTCAAGTAGAAATAGTAAAAAGAAATTCCTCATCGACACATGTGGGGTTTCAAACATAGGACCAAAGGGTAAGCTGACACCTTACCACTAAACCAGCAAGCTTATTCTGTCACAAGTTGAGTGAAGATAATATTTAAGTCAAATGAACAGAGATAGGGATATGAACAAAAATGGAAAAAAATTTCAAAAGTGATATTTGAACACATGACCTCAACACACATCCAAAGCACTTAACCACTGAACCAAATCATTTACTTCGAAAAAATTTAACAGACCAAAAATTTAACTTTTGGGGAGTTATAGAGAATACATATGAGGTGAAATTGGAGAGTTCTCAAGTAGGAAGAGAAAGTGAAAAGCAAGAAAATACTAATGCAAGAATGAGGAATAATTAGTGGACTTATTTCTTTAGAGGATTTTGTTGATCCTTTGAAAGGAGCTCAATTAACCCATTCCACATATGATAAAAAATATTTCTTATTCAACCAAAGACAAGATTCGAGGATGAATCTTTTTGAGGAAATGGGGAATGATACAAACACGAATGGGGTGAAATTTATTAAATACCATTCATTGAAGTTTCCAATTTCAAGTTTGTAAAATCAATCGACTTGAGTTGACTTTTTGGATGGGATTCAGTTATTTCTCGGTTGAGATGTCTCCATAGAATTTGAAGATCTATCTTTTAGCTTTGAAGCATACATTGAATCACTTGATTTCGAGTTCGATAACTCAAGTTGTAACCATTTTAGTGAAGACTGCATGAAACTAGAAAATACCTCACACTAGGCGGAATTGGCAACACCTCGATTAAGCCTCTCCCTGATATTGTTATCAACAAAATTTCCCCGCTATTAAGTGAACCATCTTCCTTGATAAACCATATTTATCAGATTACATAAATCCAATGTTGCTCGAAAGTCCTCTATCTATCGATCATCTCGAATACGACCTCTTTTTTTTTCCTGAAAGGAAGTATCTCATTAAAATCACCTAAAATCATCCACAATAAACTTTAATCCTGCCCTAGTTATTGAAGGAAATCCCAAGATTCAGCTGTTTTTTTTCCTTCTAATACCCATAAAAGCCTATAAATCTCCGGTTAATACTATAAGATATAATATATGGGGTTGAGAATTCTTCTCTTTTTTCAATTGACAATTCTTTTCTTATTTAATTGTTATTTTTTATTTATTTGTTTTTAACTATATCAATGTTCAACTATTTGTCTAATTTAATAAATGTAATTCATATGAGGTAGATATTTGAAAAAAAAAATTTAGATAACTATTTAATAATAAAATCACATTAGTTTGTTTAAATTTAATATATATTTATACTATTAATAAAATATCTTACTGAGTTGGTGTTACGAGTCAACCGGGCATTAACTTGATTAAAAAATTACAAAATGACCTTCCATATTTAAAGTAAGTTATATTATTCGAGTGCAGTTTAATCTTTTTAATTAAAAAAAATACATATAGTGGGATTTAAATCCATACCAATTACATTGAAAAACTTTAAATTCACCACTCAAACAAATTGAGTCATCAGCTCAGTTAGAGAAATTACAAAAATACTCTTTCATAGTTAAAATAAGTTATATTATTCAAGTGTAATTTAGTCTTTTTATTTAAAAAAAACAATAAAAGTATGAATATGATGAGATTTGAATTCGAACCAATTGCATTAGTAAAATATTTAATTTACCACTTAGCTAAAACTTTATTTTGATATTTTAATTTTAATTTTTATCATGCACACTTTATTACGTATATCAATTGTGTATCTATGTTAATGTATTTCGTTGAGTTGGTGTAACAAGTTAACTCGACACTCAAGATTGATGACAACACCATAATGAACAATTTTAATCTAATTTATTTTCATTTTAACATCGCACATATTTAATGTGTTATTATTAAGGGTAAATTACCAAAATAGTTACTTTTGTTTGCCTCATGTTACATTTTAGTTACTTTTGTTTGAAATGTTACGTTTTAGTCACTTACGTTATTGCATTGTAACATTTTAGTCACAGAGCCGTTAACGGTGTAACAGTAAGCTAACGTGACACGTTAAATCATCATTTCAAACAAAAATTTTAGGTTAAATTCTACAATTGGTTCATATATATATATTTCATTTTGAGCAATTTAATTTTTTTTATGTTCTTTTAACTTTCCTTTTTTTTTCATTCTCTTCTACTTCTCCCTCTGTTTTCCTCCCTTCCTCATTTCTTTTAACGTAGTTTTTCTATATTTTTCATTTGTTAAAACTAGTCCACAATCTCACCTCACTCGAAAAAATTAAATTGTTCAAAAAAAATAAAAGTATAGATTCTAATTTTAATAAATGAAAAACATAAAAAAATTATGTTAAAAGAATTAGGTAATGAAGGGAAATAGAGGGAAAAGCAGAAGGGAATGGAAAAAAAGTTAAAAGAATATAATAGAAAAAAATTACTCAAAACCAAAAAATATGAGATCGATTGTATAAATTAACCTAAAAATTTTGTTTGAACTGATGTTTTAACATGCCACGTCAGTTTATCGTTATACTATTACTGAAAATTAATGGTTCAGTGACTAAAATGTTATAATGCGATAACGTAAGTGACTAAAATATAATATTTTAAAACTAAAATGTAACATAAAATAAACAAAAGTGACTATTATAATAGTTTACCTTATTATTAATTAGTTTCAACTCATATATTTTATTATTATATACTAATTTTAAATATTTATTTATATTCTAAATTTGTACTTTCTATATGTATATGGTGTGCTTTAGGAATAAAGTACACTAATTAGATCCTACCCGATGTTAAGATATGGAAAAAATTAAATTTTTTATTTTCTGGCAGGAGGCAGGTACGCATCCCTTGGAAATGGATAAAATATTAAAGGACGAAAAAAAAGGACGGTGCCTGTACGCTTGCTCCTCTTTCCTTTTTCACATAATTTTCTAACCTCAGCATTTATTATTCTGTCACATTTTCTTTTTCCTATTTTGTCCATCGCATACCATTTCTATTTCTCTAACTCTTTCATATTTTCATGAAAAAGAACCGAAAAAAAGTTTAAACAGAAACAGTTACACCGAAAAAGGAGTAAATGGCTCCACTACTTCTTCCTTCCTCTCCAATCCACTCCTTTCCCGCCACTCCAAAACTTAGCTTCCGTTCAAAACCACGCCCCATCATACGCGCCGCTGCGGGACTTGAAGTTGATTCTTTCACGAAGAAGTCAGGTTACCTTTTCCAGCTCAGTGCCTTTGAGGCTGAGTCCTTACTCGATTACAGCCCTTCACGAATCGCCGCTATTTATAGAAGAAAACCCCTGATTTTGTTGCGTCGGCTTATTCAAGTCGGTACTACTTTTGGAAAATGGTTCGGAGTTCGATATATTGATAATCTTATGGAACGATCCGATCAAATGTTCAAGGTTTAACTTTAATTACTCCTTACGTTTAAAGTAGACTCACTTTCTGAGAAAATTGATGCTGACGTCGAATTTGTTTGACTCCGTTTTCTAAATTTTTACGCCATTAGAATTATGTGTTGTTACTCCCAAAAGTTAAAAATTCAATTTTTTATTATTCCAAAATTTTAATTTCAGCCGAAGGAAGCCTTACATATTTTGAAGTTTTCTTGAAATTTTGATTTTTACTGTTTCTGATTTGCAGGTTAGAGCTGCCGAGCTTCGAAAAATTCTGGTGGAACTTGGGCCGGTATATTATTTCAGTATTGTGCATAAGATTCAGTTATAAAGCGTTTGTCTTGCATGTTAAGCTCGGGGAGATTTAAATTTCTGTTAGTTCATCTATTAACTGATTCCCTTTATAATCAAACCGACCATCATTTGGCTGATATCTTTACATTTTCACCTGTCCCCTATTTAAATTTTACTGTTAAGTTATGATTTTTTTCTACTGAACATTGCGCTTTTTTGTAGCTTTGTTTTTCTCAAAATTCCAGTTCATCGGTACTTAAAAAAGTTAAATGGTACAGAAAATTCAGTCAATGTTTAAAATATTTGTGGAAAATAGTGGAAAAAGGTTCACAATGTTTTAGAGAATGCAAAGTGCAGCTGAACAAATGATTCGATCATCATAGAGATAAAGGGAAAAAGGGAGCAGGGGCAGCAGGAAGTAAAAGCTTGTTCACTTTAAATGTCACCTGAAAATTCTAGAAAATCATGATATAGATATTAATGTGATGTTTACTTTATCATTCATGTTTTAGCCACTAGAGCGGTTTATGCTGTCATTTCATTTTTCTGCAGATCAGCTATACTTCCCATTTTTCCATTAAGATGCACTGTTACTCAAATTCAAATTCTTTCTGGGTCTGTCTTAAATGTATCTTTGAAAAGTTGTCTGAAAAAAATTGTTAAAGAGAATTTCTTCTATGGAGTTTTCTGCCATATAGACTTTTCTTTTGGCCATAAGCTATACTGTCTCTTAATGTTTAGCCTCTTTTTACTAACACACAAACAATTATATACTATTGTGCTTGGATTTAGATTGCTAATAACTTGGAATCACCTTTGATTTGATTTCATTTTTAAAGAAATTTAGTTTTCTTTCTTTCTTCTTTGTAGGCATACATTAAAATTGCTCAAGCTGTTTCATCACGACCTGTAAGTTCTCGTAGCATCTAGGATAAGTTTCATGTGCTTCACAAATTTACGTGCTTTCTAATTTTCCTTTAAACTTGTGATGCATGTTGGGTCCTCTGTCTGCTTTGGTTTGTTAAACTTGGTTTTTGCAATGGGTCTTCTTGTTATATGCACTCAAATTATAGGAAAGGGCTTTTCTACTATAATGAAAAGCTGCATTTTTTTATTATTGATAAACTCATCCTTTTGGCTTTTGAAGTTCATATGAATATTACAGGAACTAATCTCTTGTACTGTCCGAGTTCTTTTTCCTTCCTTTTTTATGGGTTGGAGATACACTTTTTTTAAACAAAGTGGAGACAGAAAATGACAGCTGAAACTAGATTTTTATTTCTATTGAAACTACCTTGGTTAATGAAATTTCTACATTCCTGTTTGGTTCCTTTAGGGGCAAAGTTGCATGGTCTCAGAATTTAGGAACAGCTAATAGTTCTATTTGGTTAGTTCAGGATCTGCGTTTCGAAGGAATCTTCTGTGCACTATGTTAAAGGCTTAGTTTAATGTGCTAATATAGATTTCGAACAAGAAGTTTCCATGTATGTATATATATATATATATATATATATGAAAGATAGTTGATTGGATCCTAACCACATATCATTGTTCTTGAAGATAGTCTCTGGAATCTTTCAAACTTGATTAACTTCATCCCAGAAGTTATTTGTTGAGAACAAGTCACTGGAAAGCAAATCACAAAAAGAAAATTTTGATGAATGGTTATTTGGAACTGTATTTTTCATCTCCTCAATCATTTTAAATATCACTTAGCATGATGATGGATATGTCATTAACTGCACCCTTGGTTCTTCAAATGTAGTTTTACCTATTAAGTTCACATTTACTTTCCTCGAACAGCAGTTTAGCTTTAAGTTTGGCCTCCTATAAAACAACTAGCAGTACATGTAATGTAAATTGATGGGTTGGTATTTTAACATGGAGGCTGATTTATTGACTTATTTTCTTGTTGCAATATGTTTTACTGCCTTTCTGTACTCTCTAACTCTGGTTTTCCTTGATCTTCTTTTTATTTGTGTCACTATCATTTTAGGTATGTCTAGGATAGGGTAATGGATAAGGCATTCCTAAAGTTTGTGGCCTTGGCCATTCCAAACAAAGATCATTCTACAGAAACATCAAGTTTCAGAATCAGTATTGCTGGTATCTGGCTTAGACATTGTGCTTGAAAATTAGATCGCACATTCCTGTAGCTCTACGTGTAGGATTTGATGTTGATGGGTCAGTAATCACTTACAATCTGTTTTAAGCCTTTCCAGCAACATCCTGAAGTCAACTGCATGCTTCATATAGGGCTTTCTTAATGCTCATACTGCTTTGCATCATATGATACATAATGTGCTGTATTCATTTCCAATATAAGAACCTTTCAAGATGCTTTTATGTAGGATCTGATACCACCATCATATTTAGATGAACTCTCATTGTTGCAAGATCGAATAACTCCATTTTCTACTGAAGTTGCACTTGATACTATAGAAAAAGAACTTGGTTTACGAATAGATGAGCTTTTCTCTGAGATTTCGCCGGAGCCAGTTGCTGCTGCATCCCTTGGACAGGTTGTATCTACTTATATTCTCAGCTTACCTATCCATGAGTGCTTTCTTTCTGAGTGTTTTTGGAATTTTCTTAGAAAACTAAACCCAACATTCAGTACTCTCTCTCAAGTAGGTATATCAAGCTAGGCTTCGCCGTAGTGGACAGGTTGTTGCTGTCAAAGTTCAGAGGCCTGGTGTTCAAGCTGCAATTTCCTTGGACATATTAATCCTACGCTTTCTAGCTGGGGTGGTTAAGAAAGCTGGTAAATTTAATACTGATCTTCAGGTAATTTTGGGTTTGCATTGCTCTTCAATTGAGTAGAGTTTATTTCCCTGCAAATATGTTTCTGGATCCAGCCCATCTAGTTTAACTATATATTTCTGCTTATTATTCATTGACTGGTATTAACCAAGAAATATGCCCCATATTTAGGCAGTCATTGATGAGTGGGCTTCGAGTCTTTTTCGGGTATGTACTCATTTCCTTCTCCCCTTACGTGCTTTAACTCTATCTATTAAAATGCGGAAACAGCTTCTAAACTTCTTTTATGTAGTTGCAAACGATGTCTATTGATGTCTTCTAATGCAAGGGCATCTTGCTTTGAATAGGGACCTGTTAAAACATTATAGACCATTAGATATTTAAGTTTAGCCTAGGTGTTAATGCTTTAAGGCCTGAGCTTGCTCAAATGATTGAAATCAAAGCTGTTTCAAAGGGTAAGATCAAGTGATTTTCAACTATGCTTTTTGAATTTGCTCTCAATTTATTAATCCATCCGAGAGGAACACATACAAAGAATAGTAGATTTTAGGAAAAATTATCAAGGACTTGATCACTCTAGAATTATTTGAGTTTCTCAGTTTACAAGTAAGTGGATGAATAGATGTTTAATTTGTCTAATTTTCATCTTTGAATATTCCATGTTATAACATGATTTTCCTTGTTGATGAACTTGAATGTTTCCTTTTAACTTATCAAAAAGCTATGAGAAATATACTAGAAAAAATTGATTTATCTTACATCAGGTTTTTGGATTCAAATTAGGTCTTTTCTCCTTTTACACTGTTACCATTTGTTTTAGGTTGGAGGCCTTGACATGTTATCTTATTGGCGCCAAAATTGTTCATCAATCTTTTTTTTTTTTTTTTTGTGTGTGTGTGTGTCCATTTCTGTTAGTTGTTCATTTGAGGAGGGTTGTTAAGTTGTCTTATCATCCGACAATTTTAATTTGAGGGTATATTGTGGGCTTATGCATATGGAGTGCCTTTCCATCTATTTTGAATTGGTTTTAACTTGGATGAATTGATAAAGAGAAGCTAAAAGAGTTCTACAGTTCTTTAATCAGTGCATCTTGGATTGTGAAAATATGTCTTACTTATTGTCATTTTTCAGAGACTTAATGATGGTAGAACCTGATATAAACATATTATGCAAGTGCATGAAATGGGAGTCTTTGGTGAAAACAGTTAATTGTGATGATAAATTCTCCTCTTTATAACTGTACAGTGGAATGTTTGTATCTCAACCCATGAAATCTTCTCAAAATTGATCTTAAGTAGCTAACTCAAAATCTTTCTTACCACTTTTTCTTCGTGAGCATTCTTTTATCTTCCTTTATCATGTTCATTATAATAGATTGCCCTTTTATCTATAAAACGTATAGTAAAATATCTTTTGTGGTAGACAAATTTTAAATTGTTATAAAATTTGTCTATCTAAGTCTTTATCCCAAACTATCTGAAATGTTATTTTGCTTCTTCCAGAAGATGCTTAGAACTTCATATTGAATACAGGTGAATCACATTGTATGCAGGAGATGGACTATAGGAAAGAGGCTGATAATGGACTCAAGTTTAGGTAAGAGCGTTGTAACAGGTGTGCCTCATCTCATGACCTGGAAATTTTCACTGGCTAAATGTATGACGATTGAGCTCTCATTATGGTAGTTTTCTGCATTCTTAGTTGGGCGGGTCATATTATATCCATTGAACTTTGTTGGCTGTAATGATCTATATAATTATATATATTATATAATTACATTAGTCACATGGTTATGGTTCATCCGCTTTATTAACCTTTACATCAGTAAATGCAGATCAAAAGTCATTTTTGTTTAGTCAACTGCCCTCTCTTCCCTTTTCCTATATTTATTTGGGGACTAAAACTTAATTGACTACAAGGACTGCAAGAACTTAACAGGACAGGGAAAAATCTTTAGCCCAAAACCTTGCCTATTGATAAAAAATGCATGTTTTTGCTTATGCCCTCTGTCCTCGTGGTACATAAATCTTTATTTCAGCTGGATGATCCAAATCTGTAAGATGGTGGTTCATATGCATGATCAATGATACAGCATTTAGCTTTATTTCTGGAGCTTAATTCCTTAATATGATGCTTTCCAATTTTTTTCTTCTTTGATGCCATCTCTCCCTCCCTCCCTGTCTCCCTCCTCGTGGTACATGATCTACATAAATCATTACTTTATTCCGGCTGGACGATCCAAATCTAAAAAAAGGTGGTTCATATGCATGATCAATGATACATCATTTACCTTTATTTCTGGAGCTTAATTCCTTGATCTGATGCTTTTTGTAGAGATTAGAAGAAATCTTATGTAATCTTTGACCTTAGGTAATCAATATCCCTTGAGATTAGGATCCCTTTAATTTAGGAGACAAACCCCCTTAAGTTTAATATTTAGTTTCTATTCTTTTGTATAATCTTTTCCTATAAGTACTATGGTGCAACATACTGCTGGATATATAGAAAATAAAAAAAAAATATTTTTTCTTCCACTCAATTCTTCATGGCATTAGAGCTGGAATAAAATTCCCCACTGTTTATGGTTGAATCAGTCATTTTTGGAAGTAGCAGACCAACAGCAACAACAGAGAGCACCGTGAGTCTTGGTGGAGATTCGTTTCATGATTCATTGCAGCTGACCCTTCATAAGCTAAACGGAAAAAAAACTACTTGGAGTGGGCTCAATTTGTGAAGTTGGCCATTGACGGAAGGGGGAAGCTTGGGTGTCTGACAGGGGATATGAAGAAACCAGAAGAAGATGACAAACGGCTAGGCATATGGCGGTTCGAGAATTGTATGATCATTGCTGGCTTATTGAACTCTATGGAACCTTCAATTGGTAAACCTTATCTTTTTCTTCCTACTACAAAAGATGTATGGGAAGCTGTGAGAAAAACCTATTCAGATGTTGACAATTTTTCTCAAATATATGAATTAAAAACCAAGTTATGGAGGGCTAGATGAGACAGAGAAGTTACAGAATATTTCAATGAAATGGTGTCACTATGGCAAGAGTTAGACCATTATTATAATGGTGAATAACATTGTTCTTCAGATAGTGTAAGATTCATGAAAGAAGAAAATGATAGAGTCTATCTTTTCTTAGCTGGGTTAAATTGAGATTTTGATGAAGTGAGCTAGAATCATTGGAAAAAAGCTGTTACCTTCTATTAGAGAAGCCTTCTCTGAAATTAGAAGAGAAGAATTTAGGAGAAAAGTCATGTTAAAACCTGACCCTGATCGCAAATCTGCCATTGAAAATTCTGCACTGGCTACAATGAGAAATGACTTTGAAAATGATAGGAAAAAAAGGCCATTGTGTGACCATTGTAAAGAACCATGGCATACATGTGAAACCTGCTGGAAAATGCTGAAGACGGATCTACTCCAGGCATTGACTGCCGAGCCTTCCGAGCAGCAGGTGCAGAACAGGAGCAACAATCTACTAAGGAGACACCTCCCTTTATGAAGGAGCAGTTAGAACACCTGTATAGACTTCTCCAATCTCCGCAATTTCAAGTTGTGAATCTCCAAACCAACCAACTTCTTCCGGCTCTTTTGCTCAATTAGGTAACGTTGCTTCGGTTTTCCTCAGCGAATATAAGCCTGATTGCTCTTGGATCATCAATTTTGGTGCAACTGATCACATGACAAGTTGCTCCCAATTTTTTTCAACTTACACACCTTATGCAGGAACCACAAAGATCCATATTGCTGATGGTTCATTCTCGATAGTTCCCGGAATAGGAACCATTAAACTCTCCCCTTCATTTTATATGTGTTGAAATATGTGAAACTCATATATTTTGGGATATATTGTTAGGTATATAAATCTTAAAATAAATCATTTGAGATATTCTAGTAATATTTTATTTTATCTTTTAGTAGTTTATTAGAATAAGGGAATTATTTTCCTTATGTTTTAGTAGTTGATTAGAATAAGAGAATTATTTTCCAATTAGGTTATGACTCTTTTCTCTATTTAAATTCAGTTGTTTAGTTAATAAAAGATAGGACAGTTTTATTAAATGCTCTCTTGAAAACTTTCATGGCATCTGAGCTAGGTTATCTCTAGTAGCATCATGGTTAAAACAGCCTTTATTGGAGATAAGAGATCTAGCAATCAAACAGAGGAAGAAAGTTTTACCGTTAAAACAACTAATGAAAATTATGAGGGCCAAAGTTCTCTAGAAAGGTCTCCATTCACTAAGAAACAACTAGAGCATCTATACAAGCTTTTTCAATCACCACAATTTCGGATGAATTCTTATCTTCCTAACTTATCCAATAATCCTTCTTCCTCCTTTGCCCAATTAGGTACGAATTTTTCTTCTTTTTTTTTTCAGTGCCAAGCTTTCTAAAACAAACACGTGGATCGTTGATTCCGAAGCTAGTGATCACATGACTAGTAGTTATTTTCTTTTTTCAACTTACACACCTTGTGCAGGAAACAAAAAAATCAAAGTAGCAGATGGGTCGTTCTCAGCAGTAGCCGGGAAAGACAGTGTTAAAGTTTTGCCTTCCTTGGTTTTACATGATGTTTTACATGTGTCAAGTCTAGTTTGTAATCTCATATCGGTCAGTAAATTATCCTAGTCCTCGAATTGTCATGTTATATTTGACTCCTCTATGTGTAAATTTCAAGACATAGTCTCAGGGAGGATGATTGGCAATGCTACAGAATCTGGTGGAATTTACTTTCTTGACGACGATCATCTAAGTCAACCAACAACTACTTTCTGTTTAAATTCTGCTTCTAGTTTTGATAAGGTTATGATTTGGCATTATAGGCTTGGACATCCTAATTTTTACTATTTAAGATATTTGTTACCTGATCTATTTAAAAATAAAAGTCCTTCATATCACTATGAATTGGCTAAACATCATCGGTCATTCTTCCCACCTCAAAAATATAAAGCTTCCAAACCTTCTTCGTTAATTCATAGTGATGTTTGAGGACTTTTGAAAGTCTCAACTTTTTCAGGAAAATGTTGGTTTGTCACATTTATTGATGATCATACTCGCATTTGTTGAGTGTTTTTATTAAAAGATAAGTCTGAAGTTAAAAATGTGTTTCAGTTTTTTTATACTATGGTGAAAACATAATTTGGCGTGTGAATAAAAGTACTTCGGAGTGACAATAGTGGGGAATTTTTTAGTGACCAATTAGATGTTTTCTTAACCAAACATGGTATAGTCCACCAAAACTTTTATACAAATACACCACAATAAAATGGGGTTGCAGAAAGAAAAAACCGACATATTTTGAAATTAACTAGAGCTTTGATGTTCACTAGTCAGGTACCACATTATCTTTGGGGCGAAGCCTTGTTAACAATTACATATCTTATTAATAGAATGCCTAGTAAAGCTCTAAACTATAGAACTCCTTTCAATTTCTTTAAAGATAACTTTCCTAACTCTAAATTGATCACAGATTTATCCCTCTGAGTTTTTGGGTGTAGTGTTTTTGTTCATCTTCACAACCAAGGTAAACTAGATCCTAGAGCAAAAAAATGCGTCTTTGTTGGCTATGCTTCTAGTAAAAAGGGTTACAAATGTTACGATGCAATTGATAGAAAGATTATTGTTACCATGGATGTCACATTTGTTAAAACACAATCTTACTTTGATTCTAATCTTCAAGGAGGGAATTATAATAAGGAAGATTCTATAATTGATTAAGAAAATACTAGGAATATACAACATAGGGATTCTAATAATGGGGAAGGTGAATTTATGATTAACACAGAAATTAATGATGTTAATGTTGTTAATGAAAAGGAGTATGAAGGTGTAGAGTCTGATCATGAGAATAAAGAACAAACAAGGGAGTTAATTATTTATTCAAGAAGAAATCGAAATCAAGAAAGTGGAATCCACCAGATTCATCACCAAGAATCCGACCCGCAAGTTCTTGTCAAAAGTCCAGGTAAAGCTCATAATCCAACCAATGAATTTTCTGATTTAGATATTCCAATTGCTAAAAGAAAAGGTGTTAGAAATGTTGTCAAATATCCCATGTCTAACTTTGTGTCCTATAAAGCTTTGTCTTTGACATTCTTAACCTTTGTTTCGTGTCTCAATACTGTGAAAATACCCAAAAATGTAAAAGATGCTCTACAAGTTCCTGAGTGGAAGGAGGTTATTTTAGAGGAGATGCGCGCTCTTGAAAAAACAGGTACATGGGAAATAGTGGAATTACCTGTAGGGGAAAAAACTGTGGGCTGTAAATGGGTGTTCATAACCAAATTCAAACTGGATGGATCTTTAGATAGATACGAAGTCTGACTGGTGGCTAAAGGGTACACTCCAACATACGGGATATACAAGATGCTCCAAAGGTTCTGGAATGGAAAGAGACTATTCGAGAAGAGATGAAAGCTCGTGTATGTTATAACACATGGAAAATTGTAGAGTTATCAAAGGGGAAGAAGATGGTTGGATGCAAATGGGTATTCATAATCAAGTTCAAATCAGATGGGTCGATTGAAAGATACAAAGTGAGGTTGGTCGCTAAAGGTTCCTTTGGGATTGACTACCAAGAGACTTTTGCACTAGTAGCCAAGTTGAATAATGTCAGAGTTCTTTCAATTGCAGTGAATCTTAATTGGCCTCTTCAGCAGCTAGACGTGAAAAATGCATTCCTTAATGGGGTTCTAAATGAGGAAGTTTATATGGATTCATCGTCAGGGTTTGAAAAAGAATTTTGAGCAAAGGTGTGCAAATTAATGAGGTCTTTGTATGGTTTAAAATAGTCACCTAGAGCATGGTTCAAGAGATTTACCCTGCTCATTAAAAAATAGGGGTATTCTCAAGGGCAAGCTGATCATACTATGTTTATAAAGCACTCTAGTGAGGGGAAGATTGCTATTCTGATTGTATATGTTGATGATATCATCCTCACACGAGATGATGAAGCATAATTGAAACTGTTGAAGCAAAAAATTAGCATCTGAATTTAAGATTAAGGACTTAGGAAACTTGAGATATTTTTTTGGGTATGAAGATAGCTCATTCAAAAAGAGGTTTGACGGTTTCATAGAAAAAATATGTGGATGACATGCTTAAAGAAACTAGAATGAGTCAATGCAAACTAGCATAACACCAATCGATGGTAATCTAAAGTTTGGAATATCAATAATTAGTAGGAAAACTCATTTACGTATCTCATACTTTGCCAGACATTGCATTCACTGTAAGTTTAGTGATTCAATTAATGCACTCACCACATGAAGAGCGCCTTGAGGTAGTTTATCGTATATTGAGATATCTAAAAAGTTCTCTTGGAAAAGGGTTATTTTTGGGGAAAAATGAGCAGTGAGGCATCAAATTTTACACAGACGCAGACTGGGTAGGTTTGATTTCAGATAGAAGGTCCACCTCAGGCTACTGTACATTTTTTTGGGGAATTTTAGTGACTTGGAGAAGCAAAAAACAAAATTTCGTAGCTCGTAGTAGTGTTGAAGCTATTTATTGATCTATGGCTCGTGGGATTTGTGAAATAATGTGGCTAAAGAAGATATTGGAAGAATTGAAGAAATCTACAGCCATGCCTATAAAGTTCTATTGTGATAACAAGGCTGCGATTAGTATTGCCCATATTCCAGTTCAACATGACAGAACAAAGCATGCTGAGATTGTCTAACACTTTATCCAAGAAAAGATTGAAGCTGGGATGATTTGCTTACCTTTTTATTCCAACTTCACAAGAAGTTGTGGGTATCCTTACCAAAGGATTATCGAAGCCTTCTTTTGAGTCTTTAATTAGCAAGTTAAGCATGACAGATATCTATGCTCCAACTTGAGGGGAAGGGTAGAGATTAGAAGAGATCTTTTATAATCTTTAACCGTAGGTAATTGATATCACTTGAGATTAGGATCCCTTTAATTTAGGAGATAAACCCCTTAAGTTTAGGTTTTAGTTTCTAGTCTTTTGTATAATCTTTTCTTACAAGTATTATGGTGTAACACACTGCTGGATATATAGAAAATAGAAAGAAAAAGGAGAAGAAAAATTTTCTTCCACTCAATTCTTCACTTGCATTTTTTTTCTTCTTTGATGTCATCTCTCTCTCCCTCCCTCCCTTTCTCAGCAATCTGCAACATTTGTTCATGTTTGCTTGTTCAACAATGTCTTCAATACTTAAGCATGCAATCTAGTGACTTCTTACTGCTCTCACCTTGGTAAACTTTTATTGGAAAACGATCATTTTGGTCGACTCAGGTGTTTCTTTTTCATATGGGTATGCTTCGTTATGTAAGTACTTTCTTTCCACTAGGCACACCTGTCATCTACTGTAGTGAGCTTCATGTACTTGTGGTTCTTTTGAAGCTGATAGGCAGTGGGTGATGTTCATAATGTCCTTAAACAAACAATACCGATACGTTAGTTTTAAAAGACTCATTATTATATATTTTTCATGACTTGTCATTTGGTTTCACTGTATCTTTCAATTGGGAGTTCTTACTGTATGTCTTTTATCTCGTCAAGAATGTTAATCTTCAATCTATTTCTTCGTCGTTACTTTATTTAACTAATTTTTCCTTTTTTATTTTTTTAAAGGTAACTTAATGCTCTAAGCTGCTAACCACTATTGTGTTTTTCTTAAGCAGACGTCTATATGGTGGTTTAAAAGATGTTTTTGTTCCAAACATAAACATGGAGCACACAACTCGCAGAGTCCTTGTTATGGAATGGGTGGAGGTATTGTCTGTATAGTCTGTTTTTAAACTAAAGGAGTGAGAACCACAAATTTATTACTGAAAAATGAAAAGAAGGCTTTGAATTATTCTTTTGCTGCATGAATAGTAGTATCTTATGTTTGGTATATGATAAACAAAAGTTATTTGCAATGTTAGTAAACAACTTTTTTGCCTATTTCTTCCTCCTCAACATGAAAAAGGACATGGACATGCCACCCATTTTAAGTGTTCTATATTGTTTTCGTTCACCTTTTATGGAGAATCTAGAGCAGGATTCTATTAAGCCTTGCATCTTGTTTGAGATATTTCTTCCACATCAATCAATTAATAAATGCATATTCATTCTGCTTATACTTTATTGAAATGAGCCTAAATCTCCCTCCCTGTCTCTTATTCTTTCTATTTGGAATGGCAAAATTAGTGTTCCTTGAATAAGACAAGTTTCATTGTGTCTGACTCCCATTCTTTTCTTTGTCCACCTATGAGTAACTACATCATACTTCAGGCATACTTTTTTCTGGATTCATAGAATAACATGCTCTACCTCATTAAAAAGTGATCATTATATCTCTTAAAAGTGCGATAATACTTCTTGTGTATTTACTTGATGTTGTGCTGATTGTCTTTTATTTTTATTTTAGGGGCAAAAGTTGTCTGAAGTAAAGGACCTATACCTAGTTGAGGTCATTTTTAAAGCTATTTGCTATTGTTTTATTATTTAGCAATTAATGTCAATAATTCTGTTGTTTGTGTTGTGGCTTAATGACTTCTGAATATCTTTTCCGTGATGCTTCTTAGGTAGGAGTTTACTGCTCATTCAATCAACTTTTAGAGAATGGGTTCTATCATGCTGATCCTCACCCAGGAAACCTTTTTCGTACATTTGATGGGAAACTGGCATATATTGGTATTCCTCTTGAATATGGATAAATTTTTGGTTAATTATAGTCGGTTTGAGGCTTCTGTTTTTAGTTTTTATTATTTTTGCTTGACATATAGATTAACATTTTTTTTTTGTTATCTTTTAAAATTTTCCTAATTTTAAAGATGATTTCATTATATATTGACCATGTTGTCGTTTTATAAATGCTTTTCACTCTCTATGTAGAAATAGAGATGGGTAACTTTTGAAGGTTGATAGTTTGTTGGGATGGCTGTCCATTAAATTAGTTATTTAAAATTTGTTTATTTCATATATTTTTAACAAATTTGCTAATAATATGGGAATGATTTTTTAATTGATGTTAGCAATCACCTTGCTACATTTAAATATCCAATATATTAGTTTTCTTCTTTTCTACTTCTCTCTCTCTCTTTGCGTGTGGGGATGGGGGATTTGCCTATTAGCTATACTCTTCTACCCCATATAAATAACACCTGAACCATTATCATCTATCAATAATTGCTAAAGGTCCAGAATTAACCTTTAATATCTTTAATGACCAGATTTTGGTATGATGGGTGAATTTAAACAAGAGTTCAGAGAAGGATTTATTGAAGCTTGTCTCCATCTTGTAAACCGTGATTTTGATGCACTGTCTAAGGATTTTGTCACTCTCGGGTACTGCAATTTTCACGTTTTCCAATTATATCTGAAAAAAAAATTATTATATTGATTCAACATGTCGAAGCCTGGATTAATTATTAACTAACAGTACTTACCGGGAATCTTATTTGTTTTGGTTAAATTACAGGCTTCTTCCACCAACTGCGGAAAAGGAGGCTGTTACAAAAGCTTTAACAGGTTTCCTTTCTATTTCTAGATGAGACTGCGCTCCAAAGATCTGTACTTTTAGAAATTGATTGCCTCTCTGAACTAATTAGTAATTATCGCCTCTCCTTGATCATCTGTCTTTAGGTGTCTTCCAGGATGCAGTTGCCAAAGGAGTCCGAAATATAAGCTTTGGAGACCTTTTAGGAAATTTGGGAACTACCATGTAAGGAGTTCTGTTTGATTTTTATCATATGCATTGAAATTATGTTCATGTGCTATTCTCCAATGTTTGTCCTTGTTATGTTGGTAATTTGTATGTTTGTAAGTGTGTAGATCTTCTCTCTAGCATGTGCAAGTCACGTATGAACAAAGGTTGATTACTTGAAACAAATAATAATATATTGAAAGCACTGAAAATAGAAACTAGGGACATTTCTTGAAGTACGTAAAATTAAATAGACAGGAAAGTGAGGGAACCCACAAAAGAGATGCTCCAATGGTGAAGAGAGCTAACTTGTGAACAATGCCATGCTACCAGGAAAATTTAAGATGGTTAGTTCTGAGTTAAAACTGATGTACAGTTGAGATGAAATTTTGATTCATTAATTCAGGAAGCATTTACTTTTGCCAGTATAAGAATTGAAAGCACATCTGTAGGTATAATACAGCTTGTTAAGTGATAGGAGCTGCAGAAAAAGAATAAAAGGAAAAGTATTTTATTTGCAAACATGAGTGCAAGAATCTTAAACGCCCAAACATTGTTTGTGTGGAGTGGACAAATCTCCAATACAATGAACAAAATGACTTGTGCTGAAATTGAACCGGTTAAACAGCTTATTTATACTAGTAAAGCCTTAAGACATTTCCTCAAACTCAACAGAATAACATATCAAAAGAAAGTGGCTGTGCAGAATCTGCAAGTAGTTGCAGATTCCCCTTGATATTAGGAAGTTTGAATCTGCAAGTAGTTGCAGATTTCCATTGATATGAGGAAGTCATGTAGACTTTGCAAGTTGTTGAAGATTCCCCTTGATTTTTGTGAGACCCTATAATGGCTGACTTCTTCCATATTCATGTGATGCTCATGTGGTAATTTATATTTTTCCTCCTAGGGTAAGTTTTTAAGGGAGGTGTCGTATCATTAAACTTTCTTAAAGAATTCTAGCCACTAAAAACTGTGCTGGTATTTGTTGTGTAATAAAGAGTTGAAGGCTCAAGGAAAGTTCCACTTGTCCATCTGGCACGTGCCCTGTCTTTTGGAAAGCATAGACTTGCATGAAAAAAACAAAACATTGAACCAGTTATCTCTCCAATAGATTTTCCTTATTACTACCTGCATCAGCAGATAATTAGTTGTTGAAAATCAGAAACGAAATTAGAAGAAAGAAATGAAGAATTTGTGTTTATTGAGAATGAGAAAATACATGGGTATTTATACAACATATGTAGGCCTATCTAAGGAAATATTATAGCTATAAATGAGTAATCAATCCCTAAATATCAGTAATATAACTTAATCTTGATTTGGTCAGCTTGATTTGATCACCTGTCGACACTCCCCTCAAGTTGGTGCATAGACATCACACATGCCCAACTCACGAACTAAATTGTGATAGGTCTTGTTGCTCAATCCTTCTTTAAACACGTTAGCTAACTTCTCGTCAGATGTCACATGAATTAAGTTTAAGACACGCACTTGTAGTCAATTTTTCTTTGATAACGTGATGATTGATCTCTATGTGTTTTGTTAGATAATTTTAAACTGGATTTTGAGCTATGCTTACAACAACTTTGTTGTCTCTGTATAAGTATAATTTTTCTTTTCGTGGAGAGTTCAAATCCTCCAACACTTTTCGTAACTACAAGAGCTCACAAACTCCTTGAACTGTAGCTTTGTATTCTGCCTTAGCACTTGGTTGAGCATCTGCAGTTTGCTTCTTGCTTCTCCAAGTGACTAGGTTGCATCCCACAAATGTGCAATACCCAGATGTAGACCTCCTATCATTTAGAGTTCCAACCCAATCTGCAACTGTGTATGCTTCTATTTGGAGATGACCATGTTTAGAGAAAAGAAGACCTTTTGCTGGAACATGAATCATGTACTTGTCTGTCTGAATATGAATCATGCATGAACTAGCTTATTATATTGATTGCATGTACTTTGTCTGGTCTAGTGTGTAAGAGATAAATCAGTCTTCCAACCAATCTTTGATATATCTTCTTCTCCATTGACTCTCCAATCCTTGTTTGCAACTTATGATTACTCTCCATAGGTCATTCTGCAGGCTTGCAACCCATCATACCAGTTTTTTTCCAGAAATCTAGGATATGTTTTCTCTGTGAGATGAAGATTCATTTTTTCTTTATTTGGCAACTTCAGTCCCTAGGAAATATTGTAGCCTCCCTCCCTCTTTTATTTCTAATTCCTGAGCCAACCACCCTTTTAGCTGAGTCATCTCTTCTTTTTCATTTACTGTCATTACAATGTTGTCAATATATACTATAAGAAGAGTGATCTTACCCTTGTAATGTCTTATGGAGAGGGTATGATTATCATTGCTTTGTTGCTAACCAAACGAGATCATGATTTTGTTGAATCTGTTAAACCATGCTTTTGGAGATGTTAAGTCAGTTTGGTTAAATCGGTTAAGACTGTGAAGGTTGGTCAGTTTGATTATAGTAGGAGGGTCTTTGGTTAATTCGGTTATGTTTAACAAAACATGATCAAATCAATTGATTTAATCGCTTGCTTGCCCTTATTGATGCCTAAACTTTGCCACTTGGTCTAGGTTGGTGCATAAAGGTTTTCTGGACTAAGTTGGTAGTTCTACCATTACACGCTTTGCCCCTAAAAGTTAGCACTATTAATTGTTTGCTAATTTAGCATCTTCAACCACTTAGGAAACATGTTGGTTAAAAAAATTTAAACCATGTTAGCTTTTTGTTATATATCTCTTTGCAGACGTGTAATATACATATGAATAATTTTTAATTTCTTTCAGTTTTCAGTAAATTAAATACATTTAATAAATAAAACACTTTAATTTTTTTACTTTCTCATCCTTTAAAACCCTCCCAAAAAGACGTAATCTCCTTTCATCTCTATCTCAATTTTTGATGGAAGCTTCTTTTCGTTCCCTTTGATCCATTCCAGCCCTCTTAATCCTTGCCCAAACAAAAGCTGTGCCCTAGACCCCACAATTTAAGCTTTCCTTGCCTTATTCAGCACCGTTAAAAATGACTTGAATCTGTATGGCTGGTGAGTCAAATTCGTGGGTTTTAGCTTTGTTCCGGAGTTGTAAGCATAACATAAAAAGATTCCTTACAAGAATTGGTGGTGGGGGATGAAACTTCGACAACGTCAGTTTGAGACAACAAGAAGTTCAAAGGGAAAAATGGAGTGAAAGTTTGAAGACGCAGTGCAAATTGTATTTCATCTTCAAATCCATTAAGTTGTATTTGCCAAGTTTTTGGTTTATAAAAGAAAGTGAGAATTTGTAGCTGACAGAAACTTATATAATTTTTTATATGATCTATATTAATTTATAATTTATCTATAATTTCTTTAATTTCATTACTTTTTCATAATTTATATATTTGAGGTTTTATTTTTTAATAATTTATTTATATTTTTTGAGATTTGCAAAAATTATATATTCTTTTTTGAATTTTTATTGTATTTATATGCTTTTATAAAAATTGATTTTTTTTAATATTTATAGTTTTTTATTTTTTATTTTTGAAACTTTTAAACTAAAGTTGGCAATGTTTTGACATTATTAATAATACAGTGAGAAGCGATTGTATGAAACTGTGATCTCAGGTCATATATATTCTTTTCCAATATGAGAATGACAAATCGGATTTTTCCTCCTGATTTTTAGCATTTTTAGTTGGATTTGAATTTTTTCAGGAGAAAAAAAAACTGAAAATCAGGTGGAAAAATCTGATTTGTCATTTCCCAATTGGAAAGGGATATAGATGACATGGAATCACAATTTCATACAATCCTTTCTCATAAGACAATAGGATGATGTGGATTAATTTAGGGTGATGTGAATTCAACATGACACGCTTTGATTAGGTAATGGTTGCTATAAAAGTCTTCGTCAAACAAAACTTTACCAACCTAGACCAATGGTCCATTTCAGGTGCAAAATATGCATTAACCCAATTATTTACATTGACAAACTGCTTTTGGTGGAGATGGAATCTTTGGATGATCGAGCGGAAAGAATGGCTTTTTTCTATTGGGAAAAGAAAAATAGCTTTATTTGGTAGGAGTAAGAAGGAACTATTGCTGTGGGTGAGCAGATTAGTCATCTCAATAAGTTTATTGACTAGTATTGTGTTATATGATCTTCTAGAGGTGGCACTTAAATTGTTCTCAGAGATGTTCCCAATATTCATGATTTCATTTTCAATTTTTGGCAGGTACAAGTTCAAATTTCAAATACCTTCATATTTTTCTCTGGTTATTCGTAGGTAATGGTTTTCCTTAGAGATTTGATGCGTCTTCCATACAACTTCATGCTGTTTGTTCAGAAATTTAGAATCTTATATGTTGCCATGTTTATGCCTATTAATTGGTTTACTTATCCTTCTCTAGTCTAGCTGTATTGGAGGGAATTGCAATAAGTTCTGACCCAAATTACAAAGTTTTGGGTAGTTCATATCCATGGATTGCAAAAAAAGTATTGACTGACAGTTCACCTCAACTGAAGTCTTCTTTGCAGGCTCTTCTTTATAAGGTACATGTATACTGATTCTTCTTTATTGAAATGTTATTGTTTACTGTGTTGTACTTTACATCATGGACATAGCTTACCAACATTCTAATTAGGTTTGTAATCTGTTAGGATGGTGCTTTCAGAATTGATCGTCTTGAATCCCTATTGACAGAGGTGAGATTTTCCAATCTTTTTGCTTACTCACCATACTCCCCCCTTTGTTTCTTCTCTCTCCTTTTACCACACAGATTACAACATATGGCATCCTGTTGTATATGTGAGAAACAAAACACTTGATAAATTTCCTATTATCTTTGGTCCAGTTTTGCCTTTTTGTCTTATTCCTGCAAAACAACCGCCACTGGAGTTCTGAGTTTTAAACAGTCCCAAGTATTGAAGGAACTATTTCTGCTTCCCAGTCAAAAAGTTAGTAGTATATTTGTTTGTATCTGCATCCTTCAAACAATTAGGTCATCTTCAAACTATTTTTTCTCACCAGTCTAAAAATTTAGATCAGATGTGTATTGATTAGGAGCTTCTTTCAAACAATTAGGTCATTTCGTGCAGCTTATACTCATGGACATTTTCTTCTATAATAATTTCTAATCTTTCCCTTTCCTATTTCTTTTCCTTCTATGAATATCCCTGCACCTTCCTCAGTTTATTCTAGTCCTAAAATGATTCATATGGCAGTCCCTTCGTGCTCGAACTGAGAAGGCCTTGGTTAAGATACAAAGAGAAGAAGCAAATTCCAGGGTGGTTTTTAAGGAAATCCTTTATTTTACATTAACAGAAAAGGTATCCGGAAAATTGCATCTCTATATTATATGTATACTTTTAATGGCCCAATTGAAGTTGATATTTTTCCTTTCTTTTTTGGCAGGGCAGCTTTGTGAGGGAAATACTTATTGAAGAGTTCGCTAAGGTATGGTTTGGGGCATAGATCTCATACATGCACCCAAAAATTACTAATAGTAGTAGTAAAAAATTAGATGTCTATTATGTTAAAGGTTATGTTAAAGGTGATCTGCCTAATTTTTAGGAAATTCTGTTGAAAGTTCTGTTGATATATCTGTTCTAAAACTAAAAACAGAAATAGAAGGAATTTATGCAAATGAAAATAGAGAATAGAAGGAATTTTTGTAAATAAGAATAGAAAGAAATTCATTGTTATTTTTCATTGAGGGATTCTAATCTAGGCTATTTAGAATTTGTAAATTACTAAAACTTAGGTAGCAATAAACTGGGAAATGATACTGAGTAATTAAGAAAAATAGAAATAAAATAATATCCCTTTGCTAAATCCTAGAAATCTAGCAATTAATAAATTGATGAACTATCAATACTCCCCCTCAAGCTGGTGAAAGATGCTCATCATTCCTGACTTGTCTGGTAGCACTTCAAAACTTGGCTTAGGTAGCCCCTTAAGGACATCTGTTGTCTGTTGGTTGCCCGGCACAAAGATCAAGGAAATTACCCATCCTCTATTTTTCTTTGATAAAATGTTGATCTATGTCAACATACTTTGTTCGGTCATGATGAACTGGATTATGTGCAATACTTTGGCTGCCTTATTGTCATAACATAGCTTCATAGATCCCATATCAGGAACTTTAAGTTCTTCCATTAACTTTTTAACCAAATCAGCTCACTAGTTCCTTATGCAAGGGCTGTAAATTCAGCTCTGTGCTACTGCAAGCTACAACTGGTTGCTTCTTGCTTCTCTAACGGCACGTTTGGTTCACTGGAATTGAATAGGCATAACAGTGGTTTGGTTGGATGGAATGGAATGGAATGAGTATTGTAATAGTATTCATACGTTTGGCGGAGAGGAATAGATATAGAATAGATCACAAATAACAATTTTACCCTGAGACTGAGATCACACCAAATTGGCGCTGAAAACAAAATCAGAAGAGGAAAAAGGGGCAAACCCCTCAAATAGCCATACAAAAATGTAGACTGAGATCACAAATGGAAGACCCAACAACTTCAAGAAACCCTAACTCATGGACGAGTTTAGAGAAAAAACACTTTCAAGAGCAGTTAATTCTCCTATTTAGTTGAAGCTATTATCGAATCCATTTACATCACTGTCGACAGTCATCGGAAGTTCATGACAGATTTTTTATAACATCAGCTTTCTGAATTTTGGCTTGATTTTTTTTCTGAAAGCTTACCAATAAGCCTAGATCTATAGAAAAAATGGTTGACTTTCAATGAATTTTCGTGGTCCACCTCTCTACCTGCCCCCTCAAATTTTTTTATTTATCGCTGTCTTCTATTTCAAAATTTCAAGCTCAATGCCCTTTATTTTTAACCAAAAACCTCTTATTTCTAACTTTAAAAAGAAACCCAAAAAGTCTCTTTCCTTTTTTTTTTTTTTGTTTTATATCTGGTAATCCATTTGCAGATGAGGTTGAAGAATACCAATTAAAAGCTCAATTAGGTTTTCTCTTGTTTTAGCTTGAAATAATGTAGGGAAAAATTGGAAAAGAAAATTTGCATCTATTCATTGTTGTGCAGAATTGCCATCTTTGGTATAGTTAAAGAATAGCTATTACGGGAGCATTCGTAATCAGACTGTAATGCATATTCAACCGAATAGGTAATTCAGTGAACCAAATGACTGAATAACTATTCCCTTAAGTATAGACCTGGAGTTGAGATGCTATTCATCCCAACCAAACGAGCTGTAAGTAACCAAATCCCCCACAATAACTTGATGTGGACTTCCTATCTTCAACTGAAACTGCCCAATTTGCATCAGTAAATGCCTCCACAATTCTTTGCTTGTTTTTCTTGAAAAACATGTGTTGACATCTTACTGCTGTCAGTGTTGACAGCTTAGGCAATAATTTCTAACAGCCTATGCTTGACTAAGTGGCATGATCTTAGGAATTACTGATTATTAGGGATTAAATTACAGATTATTAGGGTTTTCTTGGATTATGCACAACTTACTAATTTCCTTAGATGCCTATATTGCTTGTATAAATACCTATGTATTCTTTCATCTGAATTCATAAGAGAAAATCAGTTTTATCTCTAAATTACTTTCTAATTTTGAAATTTCCTTTGAAAATACTTTGATTTCTTCATGGTATTAGAGTTATAATTCCATATTTAAAGGACCAATTTTGAAATTCTTAGATTCTCTTAAACCCTAGAATTATAAACTTGGTATGTACCCCCTTAGCCCCATTTTTACTTCTCATCGTCATTCATAGGAGATCCACAGCATCATTTTCAGCAAAACCCTGAAGTCTGATAGCATCTCTTTGCATGAGTCTCACACGTCGCTAGAAGCATTTATGCCTTCATCCACATGTTGATGTGTGAAGCACACCCCTTGGAGGTGGTTTTTTCGATCATCATCGTTAACTTCCTTGGGTTATTTCCTGCCTCTTGCTATTATTGGGTCCACTAGTGCTGGTTTGAGTTCTTTCATTGGAGTTATATTTGGGTAGAAGATTATCTTTTTGGTGGTTGACTATTCTTTCTCTTTTCCCCTATTATTAGTGTAACAGCTTTCACTCGTCCTGGCGTACGGTACAAATGAGAGGTGTTACCGGAATACAAACGTAATGGAAATTTTGAATCCCTTAAAATTTCAAACCTTAAAACATTTTATTAAATCATAAAATAACGATTAGGATCATTTGAGGGTTTTAGAAATATTTTAAAACCATTAACAAAAAGTTTGGGAGTGATCAGAGGTGTCCAAGACCTAAAACAAGCCACCAAAAGTCCGAACGGGCCAAAATAGTGTAGTGGGAGACAATGTGGTGTATGATTTGTGACATCGCATAATGCCGCGACATTGTATTACTTGGCGTCGCGGCGCCACTCTATGTATGATCAATGTCACAACATTGCGAGGGACGATGTTGCAATGTCTGTATGATCAATGTCGTGACATTGCGAGGGATGATGTCGTGATTGTAGCAAAGTAGCTCAAAAACATTTTAAATTATACCAAAACACCATCAAATCACACCAAATTGTTTTAATTCATTTCAAAACAATAAAAATACTCATTTGAACTTAACTTCACCTTAAAAACATGATCAAATCAAATTAACACCACAACTTATCCTATAAGTGTTAAAAACATTTATACACATCAGGAAGTTGACAAATATAACATGAAATCCACTTGGTCTATATACATGTCATTTCAAACTCTTTCAATACAAGGAGAGCAAAACTAAGTTATCTAAGTCCTTCAAACCTCGCACAATTCATTTAATAAAACATTGAAAAGCTTTTCTTATTATGGGACTTATGAATATATCATTTAAGTTTATTTCACTTGTTAATTACACTAGACTTTAATTAAATTCTTGTTTCATTAATTCATTTACTATTGGGATCAATAGTCTCTCTTAGGATCTTCTTTAATTATTCTATCACTTATACTTATTAAAAATGTCATTTTGTTCGTGTTCTTTTTAGCTAACATTGTAATTATAAATTTCAATTTTTGGTAATTTATAACACTTGGTACACTCTAGCAAAATAGGACTCGGATCCTTAGGATTCCAACCAAACATCATACATTTATTGAACTAAAAGTACAATCTAAACATCGCACCAAACACTAAAGCCCTCGCTATGCACAAAAGTGCTATGCCATGAGGCGTAAAGCATTGTCTTCAAACAAAACGCTATCTTGGCAACATGGGCAAATGTTTATTTGATAGTTTACTCCATATGTCCGAGTGAAACCCTTAGCTACCAATATGGCTTCGAACCTCTCAACTGAACCATCTGCCTTATATTTTATTGTGAACACCCATTTGCATCCAACCAGTTTCTTTCTCTACGGAGGGGTAACTAGTTCTCAAGTCTCATTGTTTTCTAGAGCCTTCCTTTCTTCAGTCATGGCATCTTTCCAGCTTAGATCGTTGAAAGCTTTTCGCTAATCTTGTGGAATAAACATACAGGACAAGGCAAATGCTTTATAGGAAGGAGACAATGATTCATCAGAAATAAAGTTAGATATAAGATGTTTGGTTCAAGACCTAACACCTTTTCTTTGAGCTATAGGTAACTCTAAATCATTAGTGGAATTAGGGATTATGGATGACTCACTGATAGGTAGATGCTTGGATTTAGTAGGGTGCATGATATCTTCTACCTTATTCCTCCATAAGTCCTCAAATTTGGCCTATCTAGATGTCCAATAATCTCTCCCTGAATAGATTCTTCCCTCCGGATACTATCTTTTGTTTGACATGGAGAGTGGTTAAAAAGATTTTTAGAAGATCCTGTCGTGTCTACTCACTCCAAAATTAATAATCCATGACTTAATATGGATGTGGGCATTAAAAGGCATTACCTAATTTCACAAAATTAGATGTTGCATTAGCGGAAAAGCTAAGTTGGGGCAAAAGACACTTTAGATGTTGAATTTCATCTAAAGAAAATGTCCCGATGGAAGTCTATTCGGATGAATTGTGGTTTTAGATAGGTTGGCTTGACAATCATAGAGGAGTAGGGTAGTGCGAGACGCGTACAGGGAGGTGGGTCACCAGAACTTGGGGTTTTGTCGACAGTGAGGTCCTAAAGCTTCTTAAGGTTGCGATGAGAGAAGAGAAGGCTAGGGTGGAAAGTATCACATTTGGGTTTCTAGTGTTCTAAAAAAAAGAAAGAAAAAATGAAAAAATAGGTTCTCAAATTTTGATTTCTAGCTCTGATACCATGAAAAAAGTGATGGAAATGAGTAGTTTTGAGGGTCTTGTGAATGATAACTTGTATTTCATCTCAAGAATACAAAGGTATATATATAAATTATGTAGGTCTAAATGAGGAAATAAAAATCTATACAATAAGTAAGATCTCTAATAACCAGCAAAATAAATCCCTAAAACACAGCCTATTAAGGCTATCAATAGTCAACAAGGACTAAAAGAATGTGGCATCCATGGTTATTGAAAAGAAAATTGTTTGAGGACCAAAGCATCAATACCCATTTTTGTTGGTGCCTAACCAAGAAAATACATTTTAAAGCTTGTTGGTCTAACTCTTGATGGCATTCTATTTATTAGGTAAGTAGCAGTAAGAATGCCTTCCTCTCATAAGTATATAGGCTCTTTAGTTATAACATTTAAAGACCCAAGCACTTCTAAGAGATGCTTATTTTCCTCTTTGCCACTCTACTATGTTGTGGTGTATCAGTACAAGAGCTTTAATAAATGATTCCTTTTTCCAACTAGCAGGCTCCCGAAGTAGGTTAAAGTACTCTCTCCCATTGTCGCTTTGAAAATTTTGCAGTTTTTCTTGAATTTGAGTCCGAACCATGTTATATACTCTTTTCCCTAATTTTTTTTTAATAAATAAGCCCAATAGAAACGTGTCTGATCATCAATAGATATGAAAATTGAAAATGGACCATAAACTGGTTGATAAATAAACCCATGTACTTCAAAATTTGAAAGTTACGGTGGCCTAACCTATAATGCCATAAATCATATCATTACTGAAAACTGACCATGAACTGGTTACTTAAGCTTGTCGACATGTAGAACTTCCATCTTCAAAATAAATAGAGCCCATCACTTTCCCTAGCATTGCCAATCGTCTTCCCCGAATCCATTTCCTGAAATTCACAGTGATTAGGAAAGTATACAGCACAATTACCTAGATAATGAGTTAGCTTACTAATAGATAACAAATTGTAGGAGAGATTTGGGACATGAAGTACGTTATAAAGTATAAGAGATTTTGAGATGGCTACAAGTCCTTTTCCAGCAGTTGGGTGACTAAAGTTAATAGACACATTGATTTCCTGCACATGGACTATAAGAAGAAAATAATTTAGAACATTCTGTCATGTGATCATTTGAGTGACTAAAGTTAACAGACACATTGATGCCTCGTTTCGCTACTAGTGTAATAATATGAGGAAAAAACTTATTTATTACATATGTATTACAATAGTTAGACATAAAGCAAAGAATAGTTAGTACAATTTTAAACTTGAAATTAGAAATATGAGTAAAAACTCTTGCAAAAAATAAGATCTCTTCAAAATAAGCGAAAAATAAGTCATGAAAGTGGCCAAATATTATCAATTGAATTAGTTTATTACTAACTCATATACTAAAAATGCGTAAAAAATAATACTTATACTAAACGTACCATTAATGCTATGGTTTGAAGATAATTACCATTTTGTGCTATGGAACAAGTGGAAGACACGCTTGATAATTGTGTGCATTGAAACAATTTACACAGTAGATATTGTGATGTCTCAGTAGTTCCTTCTAAACTATTCAAAACATTTTCCAAAGTACCATTGATATTGACATCTGAAGATGTTGAAACCCACTCTCTAGCCATGGCTGTTTTAACTGTTAGGATCTCTTACAAATTGGCTTTGATACCATGAACAAAATGGTTAAAGAACAGAAAAATAATGTATGAAATCATTTTCACTCTATTCAGAACTAGATTTACATGGGGAAATTCAAACCTTAAGAATCTACATAAATCTCAAGAAATCTCCATAGATCAAGGACCTATCACAACTATATGATTCTAGATCAGATATTACTATCAAATCCAGATTTATTGGACTAAAAATCCCTAAGAATCTTGCCTAAAAATTTGGAATTTTCTACATCAACTAATAGTGCTTGTATTTGGTATCAAATTGCTTTCTGAAAATTGGTACAGGGTTTGGATGCACTTGGATTAGCAACACTTGATTCGTTGACTTCTGTGGCTACAACAAGAATACCCTTTACTGGATCCTCAGTCTCTTTTATGTCCAAGGAAGACATGATCAACTTGAGAACATTTCACCGCCTCATGTTTTTGTTGGCAGGTCTTGAAAGCAATAAAAAATCCTTTGAGGTGAGAGTTTAAGTATTTGGCATATCATTTTAGAATGTACTGAACAGTTGACAAATGAAGGGGAAAAAGGCAAGTTTACTTATCTTTGATACAAGTCCACTTGTTTAGACGAAGATGTTGAGGCCTTGTGGATTTTCTAAATCGTTAGAAGTTGATGGACCTATACGGGTAGACAATTAAATATTACTGTGAACATGGAATTTTGATGGAACTCTCAGATTATATTTAAAACACTTCTAACAAATGAATATGTTTGCAAGGTTGACCACATTAAAAATGCCGCACTCAGATAAGTAAATATAATCTTGGATGGTAAATCATATTCCACTTTTGTACACTATTCAAAACCCTATAATTAAGCTCAGTGCAATGATGTATAATATTCTTGTATAGTTTCAATACTTTCTTAATGTTGGCGTTCCTCTCTTTCTGTTGACATGTAAATCCTCCACAACAGCAAAAGTTTTCACCTCTATGTAACTACTGCTAGGAGATCAGTGTTAAATCAAAGCTCATTGAATCTTAAACCCTAGTTCTACTTTCTGCAATAGCCATAGTTGTAGAACTGAATTTTCTCCTAACTTGGACCACCTCATAGACTAGAAAAGGATTACTCAAATGTGTCAAACATCAGTCATTGTTCTACCGAGGCTTGTTATATTGAGTTAAGCTTATTAAAAATAGATGACTTTCATAAATAATATTCTGTTATAATTGGTTATGAAATTGAATATCTAGAAGTGAAACTTTGATCTGTCAGGAATGTAAGTAGATCTGTACTTCTGTAATAATTTTAGAGCTTTGTTCATAAATCTAATTAGGTTCATACAATTTATAGATGTACTATTATCAAGCAATCTGATCCTATATACTAACTGGAATGTTGATCAGCTAACATTGTGAAGAACGCATTTGATATCTCATAAAACGTGAAATGGTCATTGCATTTCTTATGCTGCCTATAATCTAGTGAGGCTAGTACTTTAAATTTATTACTGTCTTGGAGGATAGTCTGACTTCAAATTCTTATGCTTTAGGAAGTTAATGGAATTGGCAACCCCAACAATAATCAAAGCGCATACCTGGAGGAATCATCACTGCTTTCGTATCAACCTGCATTAGTTTCAGAAATTCTGGCCATGCTTTCTATTATTCCTGAGGTAATCATTAAGAGGAGACATGTTTTATAGGATCCTTACACCAATTAATTCATTTTTTCTTTTTTATAACCTCAACGTTTGCTTGAAACCATTTGCCTCTGTTCCATTCAGCTGTATGCTTTCAGCCCAAATTTTTGTGCAGCTGGGGTTTTCCTTGGCTTTGGTTCCTGGCCGTTTCTCTCCTGCTTTTAACTTTTACAAGCTGTTTGATATCATGTATTTCTATTTTCTGCTGTTGTGATTTAGTTTATTCTTCCAATACCTCGTCCAGATTGGTGCTTACAATTTTAATAGAATTAGCTTTATTATAATGATAAAGATTCTTTAAGTAGATCCACACTGCCTTGAACTGTAGAACTACATTCATATGCTTGAGCATCTTTTGTATGCATGGAAATCTGCACCCTATTTAGCTATTACTCTAAATGCATGTGGCAGCTGCCGCCTGAATTGCAACAGCAACTTCTTCGCTTACCAGCTGATCTGGCTAGAAGGCTGATTTCCCGTGCTTCTGCTCGGACTATCCAGAGAATCTTTTTATGATTCTTAGTTACAGCTTTTCATGATTGTCTCAACTGGATGAAAACTTCAAGCAACTGCATAAGGGAGGGTTTTGATCGAAGCAACATTGACTTGCAAATTAAGATGTCAACAAAAAAGTTGTTCAAAACGAGAGCTTTCAGTTGGAATGACATGTATGTGTCTTGTAATTTAGTTTCTTTTCCCAAGCATCTCTAAATATGAAAGTTAAAGCTTATTACAAAGTCCCAGCTGAGCATGAGCAGAGCATTGCAGGAGAATGTTCATGTGAGATCTGAAACCAATAAACAGTGGAATTTTTTTTGTAAAATTACTGGCAATTCAACAACGGTTAGTCTAAACTTTGATTGTTTTGGAAGTCCTGGAAATTTTGCCTCTCTGGTTCATACTGTTTTTTTTCTGTTTGCAAGTTATTTCATAAGAATTTTAATAGTTGAAATCCATTGCCCTGGTCTGGGTCTACTTGTGGGAAAACTGTAACTAGTTAGCTATTCTAGGAAATTGCTAGATAAGAGACTCTGATGGATTGCATCCTTAGAATTAAGCCTATGTTGATTTTTTTTTCTAATTTATTAAGGTATAGTATGTGATCTGATGTAGTAATTTATGTTTTGGATGGTAAGGGTATATATTCAACAGTAATATTCAGATTAAAGTGTAGAATTCTTATTTTCAATTTCCAACACTTTTCTTTTCCAATTAAACATAGCAGTTTTCAATTTTCAGCATGATATTAGTTTTAGGGTTCTTTCCTGGGGTTCATTGTTTTAGCCTTAATTGCCGTACACCTTGTCAAGCTTAGTGACCTTCTTTGCCTTGTTTCCCTTTTGCCTAACCTTGTTTAATCGAGTATTTAAAAACTCTGTTAGCCTTCACTGTAAATTTTTTTTCTTCCCTTCCTCTCTTACTAGGGATGGTAAAACTCAAATCACTTGATGAATTTCAAACCATTTTACTTTATGTACAGCCCAATTATTGCCCGGGCCCAATTAACAGAGCCCAAACGGCCCAATAAGCCCAACAGGCCCAGAACCCAGTCAAGGGTTTCAGAAAACGGAAACCCTAGCCAAGCCTAGCACCGCGCCCATCCCTTTGCCATCATCATTCGTTTTGTCCCATCGCCACCCGCCGCTACTAGCTTCATCAACGCCTGCAAAAAATGATAAAAAAGGCAGGAGCACGCAACAGAGAGTGCAAGACAGCAAAATACAATAAAAATACAATGTAAAAGGCTATAAAAGCCAAACAATATCTCTGTACAATTTTTTTTTACACAGCGTTTTGAATTCAAAAAAAGAAAAACAGGTCAAAAGGTTGACTCCAATTTATTCTTCTCTATTCTTGTTTCTTATTTACTTTACTCTTTTTTTATTGTTTATTTTTTTTTCGCACTCGTTCAACAAAGAAAAAGGAATTGAAAGGGAGAGGAGAAAATACCTTACCGCTTCGACGGGCTGGTGTCGGAACCCCACCCTTACCGTCGTCGGAGTCGAGCCAAAAGGGGCGTCTCATCCCTTTTCCTTTTGATCTCGCGGTTGAGAAGGCTTAGCTTAGGGGACGCCGCAAAAGGGGGAGGCCTAGGGGCCGTTCTCGTGCAACTCCGGCCATTGGCCATGGAAGCGGAGATGGGGGCCTCAGCTTAAGGGCCGAGAGAGGCGTAGGGAGGAGAGCATTCGGGCTCTCAGTTTTCCTTTTTTGCTTTTTTTTTTATTTTCTTTTTCTTTGTTTGTTTAAAAAATGAATGGAGGCTATCAGATTAGGGTTCTTCTTGGCCCTTATGTGATGTTTGAAACGACGCCGTTTGGAGTCTGATCAGTGACTCCAAAACGGCGCCGTATTGGGCTCGACCCGCGCATTGACCCGATGGACCCCAAGGATCCGCGTGTTTCGGACTGAGGGTCTATTTACCCTTTCAGTCCTTCCGATTCTGGGTTTCCCTCCAATCTGGTCCTTTTTTTTTTAACTTTCCTCCCCAAGGATTTTGCTTTGTTTTTAATTTAGTTCCGCTTTTTATTATTTTATTTTAAAATAATTATTTTTTATCTTAAAATTAATTAGTTTTATTATCATTATTATTATTGCTTTTATTTTCTTATTTGCCTTATTATTTATCCATTTATACTGTTTTTGGATTATGTTATATATATGCATACTTATACACATATACTTACATTTTCATACATTTCATAATTATATATATATACATATTTTTATAACATGTATACTCGTATAACTTTCCAAGTTTACTCACATATGTATAGCTACTTAGATATATATTATTTATATTTTATACTTTAATATACGAACACACATATTTTATTTTTATGAGCATTTATACATATTTATCTTTTATTATTTTATGTATATAGCTGCATGTCTATATATATATATTTTCAATTTTCATAAATATATACTTATATACTTTATATCTTATACCTTATATTATATACGTATTTTTAATTTCCACATCTATATACTTTATATCTCATTTATGTATATATCCTTGTATACATATACTTTCATATACTTTATAATGCATACATGCACATAATATATATGTACGTTTTATTTTCATAAAAACATATACATATACTTACTTTTATACTTTATATATTTCATAACTTTATGTATATACATAAACGTACACATACATATTTACATATATTTTTACATACATAGATTTTTCACATTTTTATAATTTTACACACACACATATATCTTTTTACCTTTTTTATAATCTTACTCATCTATTTATTTGTTTCATTTTCATTATTGATTTGAATGAATGCTTTAATTTTATTTACTCGTATACATTACTATTTCGTATGTTATTGATTCGTACTTTGTATTTATCTTATTTTTGTTACAATCGCTCGTATTATTTTTGCACTATTGTATTCAATATCGTTTTGTTACGAGTATTAACATCGTGTTTTATTATTTCATGTTGGATTAATTTATTTCAATGCATAAACTACGATTTTTTGAATAAGCAAAATCTTGTGTTTAGATTTGAGAATGTCGTACCCTAACTTACTGGGTCTCGATTTTCCCAATAAATCTAAATACACGAATCTTTTCAAACTCAAGTTTTAAACGATATCGGGAATTTAAAAAGGATCGTGTCCTAACTTACTAGTCGTGATTCCTTTTCTAATCCAAGATAGTTAAATACTTTTTAAATAAGCATTTTTTTGTATATTGGGAATTCGAGATATTGTGTCCTAACTTACTGGATACGATTCTCTTTCTCGATTAACATAAAATATGCTTCTTTTCCCAAATTTTTAATGTTTAATACAAGGATCGTACTTTTAATTCTTTCAAGTTCTCAATTTTCAACATCAAGACGTTAGATAATTAACTAGGTACCAATTTCTGGGCGTTACGAGGGTGCTAACCCTTCCTCGTACGTAACCGACTCCCGAACCCGTTTTCTAGATTCCGTAGATCAAAATCGTTGTTTTAATAAAATTAAATTATTTATTAAAAACAACCTCTTTCCAAGGTGACCCAATCACACTTCAAAAAGGATTGGTGGCGACTCCCATTTCATTTTCAAAACCCAAGTCGACCCCGTTTTTTTCCAAAAAATGGTGCCAACAGCTTGGCGACTCCGCTGGGGACATAAATAAGAGAGTCAAGCCACGAGTTGATTATCTCTTGTCTTTTTGTCGAAAGTTGAAAATTTGATTTAAATATACGATCCTCTCATTGCATTTTATTTTGAGTTATAGTTTTTTATCATGTTTTGTATTTTAAATTTTTTATATACCTCTGCACATTGCATTGCATGACCGTTGGTCACACCTCTTAAGTGGGAGTGAGAAGCTACGCCTTCGTGAGGCTTTCACCTCCGCATGGGATAGTGAATCGCTTCCGGGATACATCCGTACCTATGTCTTCGTGAGATTTTCATCTCCGCATGGCCATAGGGAAATGTATTCCCCTGAACTGAACTCAGTCCGTATGAGCCTATAATGGGTGAGGATTGAGGAATCTGCTGGTTCAGGTACCCTACTTAGAACCAAACCACATGTAATGAGCCATAAGAACCGACCTAGGTAGAGCTACGCCAAACCTTAGTGCTTACCTAAATGGATGCTATGTTTATCGTCATTTACGTTAAATCTTGTTCTGCGTAATACTATTTTTGCTTTATTTTTTATTGTATGGCATTGTCATTCTAAAAGAGGTGTCGATTCATGTTCAGTGTCTAAAACGAAAGCTTATCATGGAAAAGGGATTTCTTGATAAAGTAGAAGATAATGCGGCTGTGCAAGTATGGGCTGAGACGACACAAAGGGAGAAAGGCGATAGCCTCACCGAAGGGCACGTGTCAGAATTGTGGGATTTCACCGTATCAGTGTAATCCAGAATGACCTTCGAGAAATGAAAGAAGTCTGGGATCAGTGGGATGTCGAGACCAAGCAGCTGTTCTATTGTAACTACGGTGACCTACCTTATCTGCTCAGTGTCAAAGTGGACAAGTATTTATTCCGAGCCCTTGCTCAGTTTTGGAATCTTGCCTACAGTTGTTTCACTTTTGGGAAAGTAGATTTGACGCCTACTATGGAGGAGTATACGACCTTGCTTCGGTGCCCAAAGTTTCAAGTCGACAGGGTTTATTCTAGAGCTGCTTGTGTCCCTCCGTTATTAAGGAAATTAATGAACATCACTGGGATGAGCGAGAAGTGGGTCGCTGCCCAAATCCAACAGAAGGGCGACAATAAATGTGTCCCTTGGAAAAGCTTATGAGATTTGGTGCTTGTACATCCTGACGTAAAGAAAAGGGTCGATGTTTTCGCTTTAGGTATCTACGGGCTAGTGGTCTTCCCCAAAGCTTTAGGGCACATAGACGAGGCTGTATCTGATTTGTTTGATCGGCTTAGTAAAGGGGTTACGCTGGTTCCGGCAATACTGGTTGAAACTTTCAGATCCCTGAGTGCATGTCGAAAAACAGGTGAGGGAAGGTTTATTGGATGCGCACAGCTTTTATTGGCATGGTTTCATAGCCATTTCTGGAAAGTGGAAAAGGTCTCTTATCGAGTATTCTCTAACAGCTACTCCCCTCTAGAGGAATTGGTGGCCACGCCAAAACGGGATGATATTTCAGAAGAAAGATGGATGGAGATACTCTAGAATCTCCAGGATGAAGATATTGAATGGAGGGCTCCTTGGTTAATTCCTGATGAGATAATGTACCGATGTGGAGATTTCGACTGGGTTCCTCTGCTCGGGATATGGGGAGCAATCGGATATGCTCCCCTACTCGTATCCAGACAGTATAGATCATGACAATTCGTACCAGCAACGCAGGGGTTGGCCTATTGTGATTTTTCCTATAGGGAGGACAATTACAAGAAAAAGGTTCGAGAAGTGTCTAATGCCTGGAACCAAACTCGCCGAATGAAGATTTTAGCCGTGGGTCTGACAATGACCCCCGAGTATAGCCAGTGGCGTGATCAAAGGGTCAACGATAATATCTCGACGTCAAATCCAGAAACTGCTCGATCTTTAGAGGAGCACCTACAAGTATTGCCCTCTGAGAGAAATTATCAAGTAAGAATTTGAAAAGAGGAGTTTGGAGATAGGGAAGAAAGTAGAGCAGTTAGAGGAAGAGAAAATGCAGTTAGGACTGGATTTGGACATTCAAAGATTAGAGGCCGACAAATTAAGAAAAGGAAAGAACAAGGCAGAAGAAGATTTAGACAGCCTGAAGACGGATTACAAGAAGTTGCGTAGGTCGATAAGAACTGCTGGCTTGGGTAAAACGCCAGAACAATGGCGACAGGAAATTCAGGAGGAAAAAATGAAAGCTAATCAGTGAGAAAAGAAATTTCAGAATACTCAAACTCGAGAAGTTACTTTGGGAGAGAGTCTACTAGTCTGCCAAAACGAGAAGACGAAGTTGAATGCCCGAGTAACTGAACTGGAAAGGCTACTTCACCAAAACCGTAGTCGTAATTCGACGGTTGAATTAAAGGCAAGCTTGCACAAAATTGAAGAATTAAAGGGACAAGTAAGAGAGCTCGAGGACCATTGCAAAATAGCGAATTCCGAATAGAGCTTCTGAAAAGAAGTAGTGAGCAGTGGCAAGGGTAATTCTAGCGGTCTCAAGATCAGATTAGAGACACAGATTATGTTATGGGTGAGGTAGTGGTTCAAGTACGCGAGGTAGCTGATCACCTGCAAGCCCCAGCGGTTCAAGCTGATCTATTAAGTTTAAAGTATGAGTCGGAATCGGACCGGGGCTGAGAATTAGCTTGGCTTCTTAAAAAGGTTAAGACTTTGGGTATAAGGGCAAAGCCGTATATGTAATCTATTTTATGTAAAGAAATTTCTTCTCTAGTAAAGTTTTCTAATGAAGTTGAATTAGAATCAGTGCCTCTTTTTGCATTCATGCATCTACATATCATCATATGCATCAAGTTTTAAAAAGGGAGCCTAATTAATTTAAAATTATGACAGAACTACCCTGGAAACTAACAAAATTTCGCCAACTGTTTATCACTAAGGTACCCGTCGCAAAACAAAAGCCATGGATCAAAGACTCGAAAGACTTGAACAACTCCAAAAGGAGATGCAAGAACAAATGCAAGAGCGGTTAGAGAAGATTCAACAAGATATGAAGAACGAAATGATAGAGTCTCAAAAAAGCATGATAGCTGAATTAACGCAGTTGTTCAAAGGGGGAAGCGACAAAGGAAAAGACCCTGTGGTTAATACAGAAGAAGAAAATAATGATAGCCCTCTCTATCCCCCAGGTTTCACTCCTCCTCATGCGCAAACCCAAGCTGAGGTGCAACCACGCAGATCATCTGTTACTATCAGGCCTCAGTAGTTTCAAACTGGTGCCTCAATGCCAGTAAATTTCCAAACTGGAATAGGTTCTCATCTCGGAGAAGCCCCTGCTAATCCCATAGTACCCGATTTTGACGAAATGATGGGAAAAGAGAAAACAAATGAAGAACTGCCGAGCCGATTGGAGGAAAGATGTAAATGGCTCGAAGAGCAATTCAAAGCCATGGAAAGTAGCGAGAATTATCATGGGATGGACGCTAAAGATCTAAGCTTGTTACTAGATTTGGTCCTCCCTCCTAAGTTTAAGATGCCAGAGTTTGAAAAATATGACGAGACAAGTTGTCCCGAAGCTCATATCACTATGTTTTGCCGAAGGATGACCGGGTACATCAACAATGAGCAACTGTTGGTTCACTGTTTTCAGGACAGTTTGATCGGGTCAGCGGCTAGATGGTACAATCAATTGAGTCGAACCGAAATCCACTCCTGGAAAGATTTGGCGCAGGCCTTTATAAAGCAGTATAGACATGTGATGGATATAGCACCCGATCGAATTGTATTGCAAAACATGGAAAAGAAAACTAATGAGAGCTTTCGCCAGTATGCTCGGAGATGGAGGGAGGTAGCAGCACAAGTTCAACCACCACTTTTAGAGAATGAGGTAACCATGCTTTTTATCAATACCTTGAAAGCTCCATTTCTCAATCACATGTTGGGCAGTGCCACTAAAAGCTTTTCAGACATAGTGATGTCTGGAGAAATGATAAAGAACGCCATAAGATGTGGCAAGATAGAAGCAGGAGAAAGTACTAAAAGGTCGGCTCCAAGGAAGAAGGAGCACGAGATAAACAATACAAGCATGTTTAACAAGGACCATTCTAAAACAATCATGGTGGGACAAGCCAGAGTAGTAACCGTTAATCGGCAAGGTTCTTCGAAACAGGAATCTAATCCAAGGCCAAATGTAGAGAGACTTCAATTCACACCCATCCCAGTGACGTATAGGGAATTGTACCAGAGCTTATTCGATGCACATGTGGTATCTCTATATTACCTGAAACCAATGCAACCCCCATACCTTAAGTGGTATGACCCAAACGCCCAATGCGAGTATCACGCGGGGACCAAGGGGCATGCAATTGAAAACTGCACTGCATTCAAGAAGTTAGCTGAAAAACTTATCAATTTGGGGATCGTAAAGATTGGTGACTCATCAGGACCAAATGTAGCAGAGAACCCGTTGCCCAATCATGACAATAAAGGGGTGAACGCGATAATTGAGAGCGGAAGAAAGAGAGTCAAAGCCAACGTAGCCGAGATAAGGACCCCCCTTGAATAGGTTTGGAAACAAATGGTGAAAAGAGGTCTCATCAGGCAAAATTCAATAGAAAGGTCTGAAGGAGCAAGGAAGTTTTGTGAGTTCCATGTAAAAGAAGGCCATGACACCCAAAAGTGTACCGAATTTAGAACTATGGTGAAAAGCTTAATGGATAGCAAAGAGTTAGAGTTTTATGAAGAGATTGATGGACTAGAAGAAGGAGAGGTTTATGCTACAGAAGAAGGATCTACGGGGAAAGCCCAAAAAGCTAATTACCCGGTGGTAATTATTTCAAAACCAATGAACAGAGAATCTGGAATACAAATAGCACCAAAGGTCATAATCCAAAAACCTGTATCCTTTCCCTACAAGGATAGCAAAAAGATTCCTTGGAATTACAACTGCAACGTAACAATCCCAGGAGAAGAGAGCTTGGTAAATGCTTCAAGAGAGGATGAAGGATTCTATACACGAAGTGGAAAACGCTATGATCCGGCAAACGCAAGAGTGGAATCTGGAAAAGGAAAAGCCTTAGCGGTTGAATTGGGAAAAGCAAAGACAGACAAAATTGAGCCGCGTATCAATCAGCCGGTAACTGAAAATGAGGCTAATGAATTTCTAAAATTCTTAAAACATAGAGAGTACAGCGTGGTAGAGCAATTACATAAGCAACCGGCTCGTATCTCGATGCTTGAATTGCTCCTAAGTTCAGAGATACATCGTAATGTGCTGATTAAGGTGCTAAATGAAACTTACGTCGCTGATGATATCTCAGTGAATAAGTTGGACCGTTTGGTTAATAATATCAGTGCCGACAATTTCATTTTCTTTAATGATGATGAAATACCGCCCGGGGGAAGATGAGCCACCAAAGCCTTACATGTTTCTACTTACTGTGGGAAACATATGTTATCAAGAGTGCTAATTTATAATGGATCAGCCTTGAATGTTTTACCCCTATCCACCTTAAATAGGTTACCGGTGGACAGCTCTCACATGAAATCATGCCAGAACATAGTGAGAGCATTTGATGGTACCGAAAGAAAGGTGATGGGAAGAATAGAAGTACCTCTCTTGATTGGCCCAAATACGTACGAAGTGGATTTCTTAGTGATGGATATCAAGCCTTCGTATAATTGCTTACTGGGGAGACAATGGATTCATTCAGCAGGGGCGGTGCCTTCATCATTACACCAGAAGTTGAAATTAGTGACAGAAGGCCGTTTAATTACGGTTGACGCTGAGGAAGACATCATTGCATCGGTAACCAGTGACGTACCATATTTGGGAGTGGATGATGATGCGGTCGAATGTTCTTTTTGATCCTTAGAGTTCGTAAATGCAACTTTTGTCACTAAGGGAAAGAAAATCCCAATGCCCAGCATATCTAAAGCCACAAGGATGGGACTACAAATGACAGTTGGGAAAGGAGCTGTGCCTGGAAGAGGACTGGGAAGATGCCTTCAAGGAAGGATAGAGGCACCAGTGGTGAAAGACAAACAAGACCGTTTTGGTTTAAGATTTAAACCAAATGCCAAGCAGAGAAGGAAAGAGTTAGAGAAAAGACAAGATAGGAGGAAGGCGCGTTTGAACGGAAAAGGAGTTGATTGGGAACCTATGGCTTCCCCCCACATATCCAGGACATTCATATCGGGAGGAACCATGTATTCTGGACTGAGGACTCCAAGAAAGAAGACCGCAGAGGAAATGTTAGGAAACTTAAGCATCAATGCCATATTTGAAGAAGAATCTGAAGAAGGAAGTACATCAGGCATCTATCCCGTTGAACCTCGGAATGTTTTAAACAATTGGACTGCAGAAGAAATGCCTGAAGTTTTTAGAGCTTTTCCAGAGTAATATTCAAAACATATTAATTATTCTAAGCCTAGAGAAAATGAAAACTTTTGTGAACTGAAATGGGCTTATATGTGGACATTGTGATTTCAATGAAATATATCTTCGCATTTTGAGTATATATTCTTTTAAAATTCTTTTCATTCTTTCATACGAATAGTCATCTTGAATGCTTTTATTCTGAATCATTCTTTTATTCATGGTCATACTAAATAAGAATCCTTAAATTCATACATTCCCTGTACATTCTTTGATACCTATAACAGGTCCCAAGATATCAATGATATGAGTGACTCTACTATAGACTTAGAAAATCCTTTTGAACGAGATATGTGTTTAGAGGAATCTCAAGATTTTGAAGATAACACAGATTGCAACCTATATCCAGACTTGTTGAGGATGGTAGAGCAGGAAGAGAAACAGATTCTACCTCACGAGGAGACGATAGAGACAGTGATCCTGGAAGAGGGAAAGGTGGTAAAGATTGGCACGTGCATAGCTGAAGAAGTGAAACAAGACCTTGTTAAATTGCTTCGAGAGTTCAAAGATGTCTTCGCATGGTCATACCAAGATATGCCGGGGTTAAGTACTGACATCGTAGTTCATCGACTTCCTATAAAGGAAGATTACAAACCAGTTCAGCAAAAACTCTGAAGAATGAGGCCTGATGTTGTGTTAAAAATAAAAGAGGAGGTGCAAAAACAATTCGACGCTGGATTCCTGCAGGTGGTCAAATACTCCGAGTGGGTAGCCAATATCATTCCTGTCCCTAAAAAAGATGGGAAGGTACGAATGTGTGTAGATTATAGAGATTTAAATAAGGCTAGCCCCAAAGATAACTTTCCCTTGCCGCACATCGACGCCTTGGTAGACAACACGGCAGGACATTCGCTGTTTTCTTTCATGGATGGCTTCTCTGGATATAACCAAATTAAGATGCATCCTGAGGATATGAAGAAAACTACATTCATAACCCTATGGGGAACCTTTTGTTATAAGGTGATGCCATTTGGGTTGAAAAATGCAGGGGCAACGTATCAGAGGGCCATGGTAACACTGTTCCATGATATGATGCATAAGGAGTTAGAGGTCTATGTTGATGACATGATTGCAAAATCTAAAACAGAAGAGGAACATGTGCAGGTCCTTAAGAAATTATTTATGAGGTTGAGAAAATTTCAGCTAAAGCTAAATCCAGCAAAATACACATTTAGGGTCAGATCAGGAAAATTGCTTAGGTTCGTGGTCAGTGAGAGAGGAATTGAGATTGATCCTGACAAAGTAAGAGCAATACAAGAATTACCCCCGACGCGTACTCAAAAAGAGGTTCGAGGTTTTCTAGGAAGGCTGAACTATATTGCTCGGTTCATCTCACAGCTAACTGAGAAATGTAACCCCATATTTCGCCTCCTCAAGAAACATAATCCTGGTGTATGGGATAAGGAATGTCAAAAAACTTTTGAAAAAGTCAAACATTACTTATCCAATGCCCCAGTGCCGATGCCACCCTGCCCAGACAAACCGCTCATACTGTATTTGGCAGTATTTGAAAATTTCATGGGATGCGTGTTTGGTCAACATGATGAATCAGGACTAAAGGAAAGAGCAATCTACTATCTCAGTAAGAAGTTCACTGAATGTGAAACAAGATATTCGCCAATCGAGAAATTATGTTATGCCCTAATCTGGACAACTCGGAGACTGAGACAGTACATGTTGTACCATACGACCTGGTTAATCTCCAAATTGGACCCTCTGAAATACTTAATGGAGTCAACCGCTCTGTATGGAAGAATCGCCCGATGGCAAATTCTTCTATCTGAATTTGACATAGTCTATGTAAACCAGAATGCGGTCAAAGGGAGTGCAATAGCGGAATTCCTAGCAAGTAGGGCTCTGGATGATTATGAGCCATTGAACTTCGATTTCCCAAATGAAGATTTGAAGTATATCACAACTATAGAGAAAGATTTCCAAGAAGGTGGTCCTTGGAAGTTGAGTTTTGACGAAGCTTCAAATGCTATAGGCAACGGAGTTGGGGCAGTACTCGTGTCTCCTAGTGGGGATTATTATCCTTTCACTAGCAAATTGGACTTTGACTGCACAAATAATATGGCTGAGTATGAAGCTTGCATTATGGGCATCCGGGAAGCCATAGAGCGGAAAATTAAGGTGCTAAAGGTATACGGGGACTCTGCATTAGTAATTTATCAGCTCAAAGGGGAATGGGAAACAAGAGACCCGAAGTTGGCCCGCTATCGAAAATTGGTTATGGAATTGATTGAGGAATTTGATAGTGTCACCTTTAGTTACCTCTCGCGAGATGAAAACCAGATGGCAGATGCTTTGGCCACTTTAGCCTCCATGTTTAAAGTGAACAAATTAGAAGATATGAAGCCTATCCAGGTCAGCATCTATGAGGCTCCAGCCCATTGTTGTAACATTGACAATGAAGAGGGAAAGGATGATCACCCTTGGTACCATGACACATTACGATATGTGAAGAGTCGTGAGTACCCTGACCATGCGACAGAAAATGATAAGAAGACATTAAGGAGATTAGCCATTGACTATGTCCTAGATGGGGAAATTTTGTATAAAAAGGGAAAAGATCAAGTATTGTTGAAGTGTGTGGATGCTGTCGAGGCAAAGGAAATTTTGGAAGAAGTGCATGAAGGTATCTGCGGAACGCATGCCAACGGCTTCACGATGGCCAGACAAATTATGAGATTTGGGTACTATTGGTCCACCATGGAAGGGGATTGCATTACTTATGCCAAAAGGTGCCATAAATGTCAAATTTATAGTGACAAAATGCATGCACCACCTTCACCCCTTCATGTTATGGTTTCTCCATAGCCTTTTTCCATGTGGGGAATGGACGTTATCGGGCCAATATCTCTAAAAGCTTCCAATGGGCATTGTTTTATCTTTGTGGTTATTGATTACTTCACTAAATGGGTGGAGGCTGCTTCATATGCAAATGTCACGAAGTAGGCAGTTAGCAAGTTTCTGAAAAAAGAGATCATATGTCGATATGGGATGGCTGAAAAGATCATTCCGATAATGCGATGAACTTAAACAACAACTTAATAGCGGATGTTTGTAGTCAGTTCAAGATCAGACACCACAATTCGTCACCGTACCGTCCAAAAATGAATGGTGCCGTGGAAGCAGCTAACAAAAACATCAAGAAAATTGTAGGAAAACTGACTGAAACCTACAAAGACTGGCACGAGAAATTACCTTTTGCTCTCCTGGCATATCGTACTTCCGTTAGGACCTCTACTGGGGAAATACCGTTTTCTTTAGTCTATGGGATGGAAGCAGTTTTACCCATAGAAGTTGAAATTCCTTCCCTCCGAGTATTAGCCGAACTAAAGTTGGATGAGGCTGAATGGATTCAATCTCGATATGACCAGCTAAACTTGGTAGAAGAAAAGAGGTTAAAAGCTATTCGTCATGGTCAGATGTATCAGAAACGAATGATGCGAGTCTATAACAAAAAAGTTCGTCCCAGAGAATTTTACGAGGGGGACCTGGTTTTGAAAAAGATCCTTCCTCTACAAAAGGATTTTAGAGGAAAATGGATGCCAAATTGGGAAGGTCCTTATGTGGTAAAAAAGGCCTTTTCAGGAGGAGCTTTAATCCTGAGCGAGATGGATGGTAAAAGCCTGCCAAATCCTGTAAATTCAGACTCAGTCAAGAAATATTTCACTTGAAAAAAGGGGCATTCAAAAAAAAAGGGGAGAGGCCAAGGTGAAAACCCGCAAAGGGCACCTTGAGACCAAAGGGGATTTGAGTTGAAAACCTGAAAAAGGCGGCTCAAATTTTGAAGAAACGTGAGGTGGACGGAACAGCTCAAATTTTCATCAGGATCTGAGGCATGTGGTGGTCTTACTATACCTGAATCACAAGGAGTAGGTGACATCTTGGGGTATCGACAAAATACTGTAGATTCCCTAAACACATATTAAATGGTCTTTAGAAAACTTATGCAGGGAAGCTCGTGCTGCGATATCTGGGGCACCTGTTGTCATCTTATATTTTGAATCTTGGCAAAATTTGTTGTCTTGATTAATGTATTCATTTCAAGCGTTGCTCCCCAATAAAATTTCATTTTATTTATTGTCTTATTTCATTTTATCTTAGCAAAATTTGCTATCTCGATTGACTCATTCATTTTGAGATTTGTTCTTAATAACATTTGTTTGTTCGTTGTGGTAATCTTTTCGAAAAACATTTAGAATAACTATTAATGAACTGAAGGTTCAAGCAAATGGAGTTTTGCATATTACTCTAGAAATTTCTAAATAATGAAGGAACCTGAAACAGGACTGTTGTTTAGAGCACACCAAATTCAAAGTGTCTAAAAGGGAAAAGTCCAAGTCAGGACTATCCTTTCAAATTTTGTTGTCCAAACATTGAACAAAATGACAAGATGTCGTGTTGGTGGCAAAGCTTGAATGAACAAACAAGCGATGTTCACCAAGCAATAAGAAAAGATCTTCTGGGAGAAGAAAACTCTTCATTGAGCATAAACATTTGGTATAACACCTTGGGAACGGAGTAAAGGACCAAAGAGCTTCACATTCTGTATCATTGAATTGTGATAGAAGAGGATTGAGAAAAGGCCAGATCTTTCTACCTTTGGGTTACAGCGGGAGAAAGATGGTTCAAATTTTGCATCCAGTGGATTAAACTTGGAGGTTTACAGTGGGGGCAATCTGATTAAGTGTTTCTTTGGATTTGCCAGTCGAGCAAGAAGGCGTTATAGCACGTCAGCGATAAACCTTAATAAGCTTTTACGTGATGATAACCTAAGCATTAAGGAATCACTTTCACGACATTTCGGCATTCATTCAAATGTCATTCATACACGTCTAGTTAGGAGCATTTGATTCATTCTGGTCATCCTAATTACTAGGCACAAATAAGTTCATAAAATAGAATATACAGGTCATGTTCCCTAGAGAACAGATCAATAAAGATAGTAGATCTTGCCTTCTTGCACTGACAGCGAAGCAGATCGAAGAAACCATAGTTTGCAATTTAAAAGATCGAAGCTACAGCGGCGAATCTTACTTCGGGCGATGCAGCGGAGCAGATTGAAGCTACAACAGCGAATCTCACTTCCCTGACATTGCAATTTAAAAGATCGAAGCCACAGCAGCGAATCTTACTTCTGGCGATGCAGCGGAGCAGATTGAAGCTACAACAGCGAATCTCACTTCCCCGACATTGCAATTTAAAAGATCGAAGCCACAGCGGCGAATCTTACTTCTGGCGATGCAGCGGAGCAGATTGAAGCTACAACAGCGAATCTCACTTCCCCGACATTGCAATTTAAAAGATCGAAGCCACAGCGGCGACTCTTACTTCTGGCGATGCAGCGGAGCAGATTGAAGCTACAACAGCGAATCTCACTTCCCTGACATTGCAATTTAAAATATCGAAGCCACAACGGTGAATCTTACTCCTAGCGTTGCAGTGGAATAGATTGAAGCTACAACAGCGGATCTTACTTCCCTGACATTGCAATTAAAAAGATTGAAGCTACAACAGCGGATCTTACTTTCCTAGCTTTGTAGTGGAGCAGATTGAAGTCACAATGGCGAATCTTGCTTCCCCGACATTGCAATTAGAAAGATTGAAGCTACAATGGCGAATCTCACTTCCCCGACATTGCAATTTAAAAGATCGAAGCCACAACGGCGAATCTTACTTCTAGGCAACACAGCGGAACAGATTGAAGCCGCAACGGTGAATCTTTTCCTCGGTAAGACTGGGCAAAAATTGGTCTTTCTTAGTCTTTGCTCTGTTATCGTTACACGATAACGAGCAAAGAGGGGCAGCTGTACAGCCCTATTATTGCCCGGGCCCAATTAACAGAGCCCAAACGGCCCAATAAGCCCAACAGGCCCAGAACCCAGTCAAGGGTTTCAGAAAATGGAAACCCTAGCCAAGCCTAGCACCGCGCCCATCCCTCTGCCATCATCATTCGTTTTGTCCCATCGCCACCCGCCGCTACTAGCTTCATCAACGCCTGCAAAAAATGATAAAAAAGGCAGGAGCACGCAACAGAGAGTGCAAGACAGCAAAATACAATAAAAATACAATGTAAAAGGCTATAAAAGCAAAACAATATCTCTGTACAATTTTTTTTACACAGTGTTTTGAATTCAAAAAAAGAAAAATAGATCAAAAGGTTGACTCCAATTTATTCTTCTCTGTTCTTGTTTCTTATTTACTTTACTCTTTATTTATTGTTTATTTTTTTTCGCCCACGTTCAACAAAGAAAAAGGAATTGAAAGGGAGAGGAGAAAATACCTTACCGCTTCGACGGGCTGGTGTCGAAACCCCACCCTTGCCGTCGTTGGAGTCGAGCCAAAAGGGGCGTCTCATCCCTTTTCCTTTTGATCTCGCGGTTGAGAAGGCTTAGCCTTCGGGGACGCATCAAAAGGGGGAGGCCTAGGGGCCGTTCTCGCGTAACTCTGGCCATTGGCCATGGAGGCGGAGATGGGGGCCTCAGCTTAAGGGCCGAGAGAGGCGTAGGGAGGAGAGCATTCAGGCTCTCAGTTTTCCTTTTTTGCTTTTTTTATTTTCTTTTTCTTTGTTTGTTTAAAAAACGAATGGAGGCTATCAGATTAGGGTTCTTCTTGGCCCTTATGTGATGTTTGAAACGACGCCGTTTGGAGTCTAATCAGTGACTCCAAAACGGCGCCGTATTGGGCTCGACCCGCGCATTGACCCGATGGACCCCAAGGATCCGCGTGTTTCGGACTGAGGGTCTATTTACCCTTTCAGTCCTTCCGATTCTGGGCTTCCCTCCAATCTGGTCATTTTTTTTAACTTTCCTCCCCAGGGATTTTGCTTTGTTTTTAATTTAGTTCCGCTGTTTATTATTTTATTTTAAAATAATTATTTTTTATCTTAAAATTAATTAGTTTTATTATCATTATTATTATTGCTTTTATTTTTCTTATTTGCCTTATTATTTATCCATTTATACTGTTTTTGGATTATGTTATATATATGCATACTTATACACATATACTTACATTTTCATACATTTCATAATTATATATATATACATATTTTTATAACATGTATACTCGTATAACTTTCCAAGTTTACTCACATATGTATAGCTACTTAGATATATAATATTTATATTTTATACTTTAATATACGAACACACATATTTTATTTTTATGAGCATTTATACATATTTATCTTTTATTATTTTATGTATATAGCTGCATGTCTATATATATATTTTTTCAATTTTCATAAATATATACTTATATACTTTATATCTTATACCTTATATTATATACGTATTTTTAATTTCCACATCTATATACTTTATATCTCATTTATGTATATATCCTTGTATACATATACTTTCATATACTTTATAATGCATACATGCACATAATATATATGTACGTTTTATTTTCATAAAAACATATACATATACTTACTTTTATACTTTATATATTTCATAACTTTATGTATATACATAAACGTACACATACATATTTACATATATTTTTACATACATAGATTTTTCACATTTTTATAATTTTACACACACACTTATATCTTTTTACCTTTTTTATAATCTTACTCATCTATTTATTTGTTTCATTTTCATTATTGATTTGAATGAATGCTTTAATTTTATTTACTCGTATACATTACTATTTCGTATGTTATTGATTCGTACTTTGTATTTATCTTATTTTTGTTACAATCGCTCGTATTATTTTTGCACTATTGTATTCAATATCGTTTTGTTACGAGTATTAACATCGTGTTTTATTATTTCATGTTGGATTAATTTATTTCAATGCATAAACTACGATTTTTTGAATAAGCAAAATCTCGTGTTTAGATTTGAGAATGTCGTACCCTAACTTACTGGGTCTCGATTTTCCCAATAAATCTAAATACACGAATCTTTTCAAACTCAAGTTTTAAACGATATCGGGAATTAAAAAAGGATCGTGTCCTAACTTACTGGTCGTGATTCCTTTTCTAATCCAAGATAGTTAATACTTTTTAAATAAGCATTTTTTTTGTATATTGGGAATTCGAGATATTGTGTCCTAACTTACTGGATACGATTCTCTTTCTCGATTAACATAAAATATGCTTCTTTTCCCAAATTTTTAATGTTTACTACAAGGATCGTACTTTTAATTCTTTCAAGTTCTCAATTTTCAACATCAAGACGTTAGATAATTAAGTAGGTACCAATTTCTGGGCGTTACGAGGGTGCTAACCCTTCCTCGTACGTAACCGACTCCCGAACCCGTTTTCTAGATTTCGTAGACCAAAACCGTTGTTTTAATAAAATCAAATTATTTATTAAAAACAACCTCTTTCCAAGGTGACCCAATCACACTTCAAAAAGGATTGGTGGCGACTCCCATTTCATTTTCAAAACCCAAGTCGACCCCGTTTTTTCCAAAAAATGGTGTCAACACTTTAGATGGAGTGGATATTTTTTATTTGAAAAGTGGATGATGGGTGAGGTGATTTTTATCTTTTGAAAAGTGAGAAGGAAGCAGTTATGGTAATTGGTTGTTCCGACCCGCTCCACTATATAAAAATACTATTTTATCCTTATATATATATAAACCATTAAAAAAGATAAAAATATAAGAGCGTAATATAGGAACAAAATCATATATTATATGTTTAAATATTTTTTGAAGAATTATGTTTAAATATATACTTAATTTAAAAAAAATAAAAAAATATAAAGATAAGTAGCAATAATAAAATTGAAGCGGAGCAGGGTAGGGTGAAATTGAATGCATCCAACATTCAAGGAAATGATAGAACTTTTCAAGATTATACATTCATAGTAGAGCGGATAGGTGGTGGAGCAGAGTGTGTTAATTGTGGAGCGGTAGTGAATTGAGCAATATTTGTTCTCGCCCTGCTTCGCTTCTTTGTCATCCCTATCTCTTACATCACGACACTTATCTCAATTGACATTCTTATTGATTTGAAAAAGGTGGAGTAGAACTGCTAATTGTGGAGCGGTAGTGAATTTAGAAACATCTATACTCATCTCACTTCGCTTCATTGTCATCTCTCTTTTATATTATAATACTTGTTTCAATTGACATACTCACCGATTTGAAAAATTGAGACTTCTAATAGGAGAAAGAATCAAACCCCAAGAAACAAACCTTACCTTAGTATTCTTACAAAATTTTACATTTTTCGAAAATTTTACATTTTCGGTGGTGATGTAAATTTTCGTAATTACATTACATTTTCTTATTTGGATTTGGAAGATTACCTTGAATCAATAAAATCTTAATCATGCCAAGATATCACCTTTTAGGTCTCCATGGTAATATTAATATTATGAGAATTTTATCATCATTTTTATTCAACTTTTTTATTCTATCCTTTATGATAATTTAACAACTATTAGATTATACGAAACAAATGAACTAATTAAATTAAATTAAATTGATTTATTTTTAATTTTAACAGCTATAGTGAAAGTTCAAAAATTTTCAAAATCAAATCACTTTTTGGTATTTATAACAATAAACATTTATCGAAAAGTACACATGCTTTGTGCAACAAGACGGATTCGAGTCGATTTTGATTTTCAAAACGACATTCTCTGCTATCCTCGTACCCTGAACAACGTTGAATGTGGGCTCGAACAACACAAACCAAACACAGAAAAAGAAATGATGTAACTACTTTTAATAGAAAGTAAATTTTCTCATTAGAAACTAATAAATAAAAAATTCTTAGAATATAATTTATTCTTAGATATTAAAGTTTCACTATTTTTTGATAGAATAGCAGTGTATGAAACTTATGTTTTTAGGTCAATCGGTGCCATCTATTTATAGGGCGAGATACATGAATTCTGGTTGAACAAGCTTGGTAAAATAATGTTATTTAAATAAAAAAATATTCCTACTCTAACTAGAGGGTGGGTAGTACACCCTAGTAAATATTACTAGGGTAGTCACCCTTCTCATTTTTTACGAGGAGAATTAGACTATCATATATTGTATTCAATTGTATGCTTTTCTTAAATTTTTAACCCAACACTTTGTATTTTAATCTAACTGAATATTTATTTTCTATTTTTTAAAAAATATTAATTAATTAAATTAACTAAATTAATTTTTCAGTTAAATAATTTTTTCAACCCAATTCTAAATTTGTTAAAGTTATAACAACTTTACTGTAAAAGAATCTACAATGAAATATATTTAATTTTATTATTCAACGGATTCACAGTGACTAATTAATTTAATTCTATTTTTGAACTTCAATTATTTAGTTATAATTAATTAAAAAATAATTTGAAAAACTTTAAATTAATTGTCAAGTCATTTCTATACCTAACAAGAAAAGACATTTATTTGTGAATGCAACCCTTTTTCTCTTACTTTATTATTTTCATTCATTTCTATCCATTTGATTATATATGAAATTCATTTCTAGTTTCAACGAGCTAGCGGAGGGATCAATTGGACATATATAATTAGGGCTCAAATAATTTATATTTAGGTTCTGACTTTTCACCTATTAATTATAAGCTTATTTAGTTATTAAGTCATTTCACTAAAGTATCCTGATAGAGCTCTTCCTAATTATATACCATTACGAAAGCCACTTAATAAGTGCTCTTCCAAGTGGCATTGTCATAAGTTTGTTACTTTTATAAGATACTACTAATCTTTGTGGGATAAATTCGCTCTCTCAATATTATCATATTTGATCTCACGGTAACTATTATATTTTTCTTTTTGAAAAGTCAATTACTATTAAATAGTAATCAAGTCATTTATCACAAAGACAAAACTTTTCATTTTTCATGTAATACCAATGAGAGAATATCATTTATCCTTTAGTTGAATTATGAATTTCACTATCGTGAATGATGCTACATACTGCAGAAGTCATATACCAACTTACTAGCTTTCAGTTAGTTATCTATTTGAGCTTAGGCTTTTACTTACATCAAAGCATACAAGTTATACGCATATAGTCTATCATCTACTTAGGATTAAGTTATGTCACACTATGAACATCACAAATGAATAAATCCATAAACAAAACTAGAATGTACTCAACTTGAGTCATGTTCAATGTACTGTCAGTTTAATCAGTCACATCTATGTCTCTATGTTTTGGCCATCCACTCCAATGCTCAAGACAAAGCATATGTCTAATTGGACTTGATAGACGACATATTAGTGTGGAAAAATCTAATCTAATAAATGATTTTTGTCACAGTAAAAAATTAAAAGTTTGAAAATCAAGTTAGTTTGTGATATTTATAACATTTTTTTCCAAAAAGTACATGTGTTTTGTGCAAAATAGATCATTGACGTTCTCGGCTTTCAACTAAATGGCCTCTGCTATTCTCATACCACGAATCATTTTAAGTGTGGGCTGGAATAATCACAAATTAAATATAGAACCAAAAACAATTTTCTTACTTTCAATAGGAAAGTAAATATCTTTTTATAGAAATTGGTAGAATTGTTATTCCCCAAAAATAGAATTTATACTTAAAAAATAAATTCTCAATATTTTTTACAAAGTAACAATATTCCAAAGTTACGTATAACTTTTGTATATGTTTATCCCTATCAGTGTCATCTACTTATAGAGGAGATAGAAGAATCCTGCTTGAATTAGTATAATACAAATAATATTTATTTGATGGAAAAACTAATCGCCTAGTTCAACTAGGAGAGCGGGGCGACAAACCGTCGCTAAATAAACCCCTCGTATGTATTATCAGGGGTTTTGGATCTCTCTTGTATTGGGTCCAATTATATGTGCTTCCTGGCTTTTAACCCAATGCTTTATAATTTAATTCAACTCATTACATGTTCTTCTATTTTCCAAAATAAATATTATTTATTAAATTAAATTAATTTTTTCAATTAAATAATTTTATCAACCAAATTGGAATTTCATTAAAGTCATGACAACTTTACTTTAAAAGAATCTATAAGAAAATATATTTGATTTTCTAATCCAATGGATTCATATTGACTAATTAATTTAATTTCATTTTTAAACTTCAATTATTTACTTAAATAATAATTCAAAAAATTAAAGTTAATTCTCAGGTCATTTCCATTGTGAGAAATCACATTCATTTTCAGGTCATTCTGTAGATGAGTGTAGATGGGCATGTTGTAAAGAAAATTTTTCTACTAGTTAATCATTCGTATAATTAGAGATTTCATATGATAAGTATTTATAGAAATATTTTTTTAGTTAATTAATTGGGTTAAATTTGTATGTGAACTTAGCATTAAGCTTGGCGAATAATTAAATAAATTAGAAGAATGAAATTAAGTAACCCAGGATAATTGTAACATTCAGTACCCAAACCCGACGATCGAGTTAGGTATAGGGTGTTATAGGAACCTTTATCATGCATTCTTTTTCTTTTGTTATCTTAGGACAATCCTCTAAAGAAAGATGAAAGATCGATATAGAGGGTTGAGTTCCCCTTTTTGAATTAACATTCCAATATCTTGTCTATGCATAAAGCTTGTGATAAAGTTATCACTTTGTTCTTTCGATCCCTTAAGATTCAATTAGCTAGAACAAAACTACCTTATCCCAAGTCATTTATGCTAAACTATTGAGTTAACCATAGTTTAACCGATGACAATGTCCCTATATCATTTCCAATGAGTAGAATGTCGTTGACATATAGAATGAGAAATACCACATTTCCATCCCCAATACTTTTGCCAGATCTTATAATCGAGAACTGCCGAAATGGACAACAATATGTGGATCGACATGAGCATGAGAGTTGGAGAGAAGGTTTCTTCATAATCGATACATGAGGGATACAGACATTAGCATGCACAAGTTTTAAAGGTTTAACAATTGTAACATCCGCATTATTCCTTGGAACTGGGGACAGTGCTATGTCGGGTTAGAATTTTTTAGTATTAATTTAGAAAAACTAGTTAGAGGTGATAATGAGTCAAGAAATGCTCTTTAGATGAGAAAACTTAGTTTAGGACATTAACTTAATTGTAGAAGAATAAAAGTGTTGGGGCAAGGTAGGAAAATTGGAAGTTAGAAAAGAATTCATGGAAAAGGAGGAAGGACTAAAGATGAAATTTTACAAAAATAAAATTATAATTCATACATGGTATTATAGAATAGATGAAGGATAAAATAATAATTATTTGAATAAGATAATTATGGAGATATAGTGACTAAAGGATGAAATTGGGTCAAACTATGTGTACCCAACAAAGAAGAGTTGAAGCAAGGCATTCTTTATGAAGCTTGCAGTGGTTCTTTTATTGTACATCCAGGAAGTAACTAGATGTATCATGATTTGAAGCCGTTCTACTAGTGGAAAGGAATGAAAACAGATACAATTGCTTATGTCTACGAATTCCTAACTTGCCAACAAATAAAAGCCAAGCATTAAGTTCCATCAGGGTTATTACAACCAATAGTAATATCGAAAATAGAAATGAGGAAGAATTACTATGGATTTTGTGATTGGGTTTGTAACATCTCTCTCGGTGAAGTCTTAACTATTTAAGTATTGTTCATAAAAGTAAAGCTTAAGGGTAAGTTTCAAGTGCTCAACATTATGACTCGATTAAGTGTAAGGACCTTTTGAGTGCGCCAATGATGCCCTGGACTGGCAAGTTCTGAATGAAAGGAAATGAACCCATGGTGAACTCTAGTATGTACAACATATAGGATACTCTGAAAGAACAACGTTTATGGCTAACTCTGAAGAAGGACAAGTATGACGAATCAAGGAGTACTGGTAAGAATATATATATGGTGTATAGAATAAAAAAGTACTATTGGCAAAGTAGTGTTCACCCAAGAGCCCTTTTCGACGTATAGAACGAACGGACTCCGACATGAAAATAAATAGAAAATAACTTCAATATGAGAATAAAGTAAGGTTTCAAGTCCGATTACTATGAGTGGTGAAATGAGATCTATGGTTATGTAAAATGACCTTTAGGATGTGAGTTCATGTCAATGGCGTAATACACCTATAACAACCTGATTTTAAGTTGTGACAGAATAGTGGTTTCAGGACCACAAATTTTTGCCGTGTCGACTAGTAAATATTATTTTTAAAATATTTATAGAGTCACTAAAGTCGTATAAAAATTTGGTGCAAAAATATTAACGTTTAGTTAGTTTATTAAGGGAAAAGGACTAAATTGAAAAAGATGCAAAAGTTGTTAATTAATGCATTTAGGTGATTAAATGGCTTATTTATTAATTGAAGAAGGAGCTATAAGGTAATTATGCCTTAATTAATGAGGTGGGACGACATTAATAAGGAAAAAGATAAAAATATTAAGTAATTAATGGAAAAATGGTAAATAACTTGAAATTAGTTAAAAACAAATTGAAAAAGAAAACAATTCCTAATCATTTTCTTCATCTTGGCCGAGTTCAACATTTGGGGGAGAGCTTCACATTTTGGTTCTTTTATCTTCATGCATGTAAGTGATTTCTAAGTCATTTATTGTAATTTTTATGTTTTTGATATCGTTGCAATTAGGTCCAACTGGCCTATACCTCTGTTTTGATTCTGTTAAAAATTTTAGAAGTTTTCATTTATGAATATTGAATTTTTTTATGAATACCATATATTTTGAGCATTGATTATGCTATTTGATGAATTTGTAAAGTGATTTTTGTTAGATTTTGGTTTTAGGATTAAATTGTGAAAATGTCAAAATATTAGGGTAGGATAGTGAATTTGATATTTATTAGGGGCTATTTGAGGGCCTAGTATATTTGGATAAAATATTGACTTGAGAAAATTTGTTAATCTGATGATATTCGAGTTAAAGGACTAAATTGCAAAAATGGTAAAAGTTTAGGGAAATTATGTAATTTTGGAGAAAATAAAAGGGCATTAATTGTAAAATATTTTGGAAATGAAATATATGCTAATAAATTAAGAATTTTACATTTTAGATCAAGATCCCATAGATACTCGTGGAAAAGAAAAAATCACGGATTAGTCCCTGAACTTCTGCAACTACTACAATTCAATCCAGGTAAGTTCGTACAGTTCAAAAATTTAATATCTATATGAATTGTTAAATTGTATATCATGACATAATAGGTAAATATATTTGTTGATATTGAATGATTATTTGAGTAATGTAATTGAAATTGATGTTCGGATTTGCTTGAACGCAAGATAGAGTACTGTCATGATTTTGTGTGTTAAGGGGGATTGGAATGTAGATGGTTGTGGAGTGACATACATTCATGTTACCTGAGTAAACTAAGGTTCAGCATTTGTTGTAACTCTCGTGTTATACTATCTGTTTGGTGTGTTGGTTGGACTAGCTCTTATGAGCACTAGTGTGTTGGTTGGATTAGCTCTTCTGAGCATTGGTGTGCTGGAGGATTGGCTCGTGTGATTTTTGGTATGTTTTGGGTGGACTGGCGATGTACTTCTATCCGTAAAACGTTCTTTGAGTTGAAAATCTCGGTAAGGTAATTTGTTTAATGATTTTGATAGATTACTATACAATTGAGAATTGAATTGATAGAATGTCATTCGTTGGATGAGATTGTTAATGATAGGGAACCTTTGTGGTTGAATTGTTAATGTTTGATTTGTTGTATTTACTTCGGTAAGATTTATCATCTTAATACGTCGAACTTACTAAGCTTTATTGAGCTTATTCGTGTTAAACTTTGTTCTTTTAGATACTCGGAAGGTTAGACAATTGGATCAGCTCTCAAGTCACACTATCCAGCTAAATTCAGTAGTTTTTGGAATGTTTATTTCAAATTATATGGCATGTAGTAGGTTTGAATGATGTTACTAATGTTTTGGATTTGTAAATAGTTAATTATGAACTTAGTTGTATAAATTGTTTTGGTTGATCTCCTTTTTGGTACTTTTGGTGTCTTATTAATATGTGTTAACATGGCTAAATGATAATTGTTGGAATGGCTAAAAGAGTAAGTAATGAATAGGTTATTATATGGTAAGATATGGTATGTTTGATATGGTATTAATAGAAAATAGCTTCATTGAATTGATAGGTTAAATTGATGTTATGTTTTGACATTAAATTGTATATACTTGTGGTACCAACGAGGGTACATTGGTTTGGCACATAATAGGTTGTTTTGGCATGTTTTAGGCTTAATTAAAGTCACTTTGAATCTATGTTTTGGTTGGTAAATGGTTTGCTTAGGTCCCAAGCAAGCTTGAAATGTTAAACTTATGTTTTAATGTTCATTTTGGGGCCACACGGCCTGGGACACAGGTTAGGGGTGTTACAACACCTTATAGTCATTATGGTCCCATGCCAGCTAACTTGTGAGGAAAGTCGGTTTGAAATTAACCGAATGTGAACTAAGAGGGTTAAATGCTAAAGGAGTAACTGAGTAAGTCCTTAAAGGTGACAGATTTTGATAAGGCCACTCAGTCTTGATGTGACGTTTGCCAAGTTCCTATAAAGACTTGGGTTTAAAAGGACACTCCGATTGGGTTAAGAAAAATGTTATCTTCTTTCCCTTTTTCCTCTAAAAAACAAAAAGGATTTAAGGCTAAAGAGAGATATAAACATTTCTCTGAGCAGATTTAGAATCCTAGATATTTCTAGTGATTTTCTTCACTACAAGGCAGATAAGGTTGTAACATCTGGTTGAATGATGGATCTGGAGCCTAAACTATTGATTTCACAATGAAAGGCTAGATCAGAAGTTTAAACTGCCTTTGAGATCATCAGGTGAGTTCCTAAACTGACTCATGCATGCATAATATGCTTTCTAAAAACTTCTATGCTAAGTAACCAAACCGTGAAATAGAACTATTAAACTATGATGTGGTGACTCTAATAAGGAATATAAGATTTATGAACTTACATGTAACAACCCATTTTTTAGTGGTGTCGAAAAAAGTGGTTTCGGGGCCACTAAACCTGATGAGTAAGTTCGTAAATATTATTATTTAATATTTATAAGTCAAATGTGACTTTGAAAGGTTTTTGATTTGATCATTTAAGTTATTTAAGCGATTTATTAAGTTCGAGTGGTAAGACCTTAAGGTCAAGTGGTTTTAGAAAATAAGGTATCGGGACCTCATTTCTATAAATCGAGCCGTAATTATTTTTATAAATATTCACGGAGTGTTATTAAGGTGGTATTAAAGTTTCGTTAAGAAATTTTAACGTTTCGATAGTTAATTAAGTAAAAAAGACTAAATCGTAAAAGTTAAAAAAGTTAATCGCTATTAGTTTAAAGGTGTAAATTGATTAAAGAATTATAGTTGGACGGCCTTAGTGGGTAATTTACCCATACCTAAGATGGTGGGATGGTTTTAAGCTTTAAAATCTTTTAATTTTATATGTTTTATAAGTTAATTTATTATTAATAAAGTAAAATGGTTAATATGGTAATAATAATACAAAAAGTGGCCATCTTCAACCTTAAGTTTTATTTGCTTCAACCGAAAGCCATGGCTATGGAGAAGTGAGGTTCGACCATGTTTCATTTTGTGCATGTAAGTCCAATTTGCACCCGTTTTTACTGATTTTTATGTTTTTGAGATCGTTGCAACTAGGTCCAGCTATCCCGTACCTTTGATTTTGAAACTATTAAAGATTTTGAATGTTTTCATTGATGAATCTAGTGAATTTTTATGTTAAATGGTGAACTTGAAATATTAGTTGTTATTTAAAAGTATTTTGTTAAGTGATCTTTGATGAATTTATCGATTAGGGACTAAATTGTTAAAATAATAAAAATACAAGTATTTTTGTGAATTTTTTTCATAAATGGTTTGTATTAGATGCCATAAGCATTTGGCTAGGCTCGATTTTTGGAAAAATGGTTAAATTGCATGTTTTAGGCTCAATGACTAAATTGAATAAAAATAAACTTTAGGGGTAATTTTGTAAATAAATAAAAAATACTAAATTGTATAAAATACATTGTTTTACTATCTTAATTAATATATTTAATGAAATTATTAATTCAGATCAAGATTGGGTGGAAATTGAGAATAAAAAATTACCAAAATGCCCATGTACTTTGACATTTCTGCAATGTAGTGAGGTAAGTTCGTATGAACTGTACTATGTATAATTTTGATTAAATTGAATGTTATTATATGATTGTATTAAAAATGAATTAATATATATATGTTAATTATACAATTTATCAAGTAAAGAAACGACGAAAATTCAACGACGTACGATGACTATCGAGCCCCATTTGAACCTTAGAAATATATAGGATACAAATGACATGTCATTAGAGTTACCATGTTTTGGGTGTTGGTCCTGAACATCCTACCGTGCTGAGTTTCGGCATGTATTGCTGATACTTGACAGCTTGTGTGAGTAGCACCGTGTAGCTACGTTCCGACCGACAACTTGTGTGAGCAGACCCATTTATGGCTCGAGAGAGAGCATCTATGTAAAAGAAAAGGAAAGATGGTTTCTTCCATATGTTAGCCCACAATGTGTGAGATTTTCGTGTATCTGATATTATTCTAAGTGGTTCAACGGGCATACAAAGGGAAGGAATGGTAAGTGTTTCGATTGGCAATGTCATGAAAGTATGGAAAGGTATAAATTGTTGATGATTAAAGTATGTATAGCCATGTTCATGAAAATTATGAATGCTTATATGCTACATTCATGAAAGTTAGTTTATCATGTTGTGATTTTTGCTAATTTATGTTTTTAATCACTAACTTGTGATTATGGTTAATGCTATGTTTATGTCTTATGTGTTATGAAAATGAAATGGTAAATGTTCAATATAAATTAAGATATGTATGCATAAAACTCATTGAAATGGTGATATATGGAAAACATGATATGTTATGAGATGGATGATAAATCCAATTGAATTATGCTCAAGTATAATGATTATCCATGTCAAATTCATTTGAATCATGTTTAAATGAACTAACATGTGTTGTTGATGTGCTTAGGCTTATGCCAAGTTTGTGGATATGAATGATGTTTATTAGTATGCTTGTACAATGCATATGAAACAGGTAAGAAAAGGGAATGAAATGGTAAGTACGTAATTGAGATGTATTATGATGTTATAAAAGGTTTAATGTGATAAATGATGTATTTATATGTGAGTAAACTGCTTATGCTATGGATGAATCTGCCTATATTATGGAAAAATACATTGAGTTGAGAATTAATAATACTTTTAAAGCTTATGATAAGCATTGGGGACGGAATGGAAAGTAACTAAATTGAAAGCTGTATAATCTTATAGAAAGGGTGATGGTTATACATTATGTCCCATAAAATCCTATCATGTTATGAATGATTACTATATGCGACTTTAGTGAACTTACTCATTTATGAGTTGATGATCATATCAATTTATGAACCTTATGGCATTGGCATAGATTTATGTTTATTGTATAAATTTTATACGAGCTTACTAAGCATTCATTGCTTACGTAGTTATTTTTTCTTTAGTTTACAGTTTACCGGAAGCTTGATTGGGTTAAAAGCTATTCGGAGATCCATCACACTATCCACTGATTTTAATCGGTAGATTTTGATGCTTTGGTTGTGGTTATAATTGCATGTATAGGTGGACTATGTCTAATGTTTAGTTAATGATAAAGGCATGTAATATTTCTTTGAATTTGTGAAACTTATGTTATTTTGATGCCTTGATGGTTGGTGTGCTTTTGGCACTTTGATGTTTAAAGGTTGGTGTTTATAAAATAAAATGGATGCATGGTTTTATGGCTAAAGTGGTAAGAGTTGGCATGTTTGGAAAGTGATCATTTAGGGCATGTTTTGAGATGAAATTTAGTCAAGTATATTTGGTTGAGGTATGACCATTTGGCCATAACTTGGTATATATATATGTTGGTTGATGGAATCATTTGGAATGCCTAGAATAAGGACATTTAAATGGTTTTGATGCATGTGAGAAGTGGTCCCAATGGTAAGGCCATTTTGATATGTTTGATATAGAAACAGGTTAATTGATAAATGATTATATATGCACATGTATAAGTATTTTATGATTGATGATATCTTAGCATTTTGGTGTTTTCATGGTTGATGTTAGAATTGTCAAATTGATGTATGTTTTAGTGACCATTTTGGTATGTTTGTATATGATTTTGGCATGTGGTCATGGTGGTAAATTTGGTTAGGAAATTAGATGAGAAATGTATGGTTGGTTAATGGCTAAAATTATGCAAAAGTTTTAAACATGTTTGGTGTTTGTGATTGAGGTGCCTTTGGGCATATTGGTTGTACGGATAGATACCATATTGATTTAGCTCTATTATGCATGTTTTAGGTACATTTTTGAATGCTTCAAATAAGTACAAATGGTTTGAATGTGTGAGCATGTTTACGGTGAAGGAAATGGCTTGAAAATGGCCTATTTCTCATCCACACGGCCTAAGACACGAGCGTGTGTCTCAGCTGTGTGTGACACACGGCCACACGACACGGTTGTGTGTCCCCTGTAGGTTTTTAAACATTACATTTCAAGAGTTACACAGCCTGGCACACGAGTGCGTGACTTGGCCGTGTGAACTAAGTTAGAGAGTTACACGGGCTGGGACACGACCGTGTGTACCTACTTCGAATGCCTACACGACCTGAGACAAGGGCGTGTGTCTCAGTTGTGTGAGTCATACGGCCTAGCCACATGGCAGTGTGACCTCTGTAGTGTGCATTTTTATGACTTTTTTCCCTAAAGTTTTAAATGTTTCTGATTTAGTCCCGAATCATTTCTAAAGTGTTTCTAAGGCCTCGAAGGCTTGAATAAGGACGATATGCATGTGTTTGAATGGAATATGATGCGATTCATGAAATGATTTGTAATTGAATGTTTTAAGTTAAAAAATTTCTAGTAATGCTCCGTAACCCTATTCTAGTGACAGATATAGGTTAGGGGTGTTACATTGCATGTATAGATAACATGAAATTTCGTCGTCAAAGTATGAAACATAAATCTTGAGGTTAAAGGATGCTTGTGTTTGGATAATAAAAATGTGTTGTGTCTGAAAGGTCTGGATGTGTCAATTACGTGTAAGTCAAGATATCATTACTTCATGAAAGATTGGTTTAAGTGTGAAGAGTTTGTGTTCATCTTCGGAGTCTTCAAAGGGGTTCGTTGGGACAAAAACACACGAATCTCTGAAACAACAAGTTCATGGACATGGCATTGAAGGACCATATCGTGTAAAACCGTAACTTGTGGGTTATGGCATCATATGGAAAAAAGACTGTATCGTGTAAGGCTGCAACTAGTGGGTATTGTAACACCCCTACCCCATCTATCTCCGTCGTCAGAGTAGGGTTACGGAGTATTATAGTACAACACAGAACATTTAGTATCAAATAGAATCAAATTTTCTAACTAATTATCAACATTTATATTATCATGTAATTTAAAGTGAAACATGCACTCATGTGCCTAAAATCGGGTCTACGAGGCTTTAAAAATAGTTTAGTAATAATCGATGACCAATTGAAAACAAATTAGAAGATTTAGAGAAAATATCAAAAATTTCAAAGCAAGGGTCACACGGTCATGTGTTCAGTTTGTGTGACAGAGCCCATACCGTGTGGCTCAAGACATGGCCGTGTGGCTACTTCACACACCGGTGTGACTACTTCACCTGTCCGTGTACGTTGATCATGTAACTAACTATGCCTATGTAGTATAAGGTCACACGGTCGTGTGATTAGACCGTGTAGCTCAAGGTTACGCGATCGTGTAACTCTCTGTGCCCGTGTGGACCAACCTGCACTGAAAACAAATAAGGCACGCATCCGTGTGAGTAGACCGTGTGTGACACACGACCGTGTGACAACTCGTGTCCCAGGCCATGTGCATTCAAAATTGGCCCAAAACTTATCCTTTTCACTCCCAAAAGCTTAGATACCTAAACATACCAAAAGTACATGCATGTAAGCCCTCAAAACACATTCAAAAACACTCAAAGCATGCCAAACAATCAACCTATGTGCCTAACCAATGTGCCATCACTGACACCACAATTCAAATACTTAAACAATCCATCATCCTAACTAGATACTCAAGCTATAAATACATTTTTTAAATGACTTGCATTCATTCACAAAGCACCACACATCACTTTATGCCAACTTACCATTTCTTCTTCACATTCAAGCCCTTTCATATGTACCATAATTTATCACTCATGCATGCATATATTACATGATCATTTAACACCAGCACTTGTCCGGATGGTGTCTCCTATAGTCGCTACAGGTTTGAACCTTGGTCGTTGCAACTGATGCCCAGTCCTCGGAGGCCCGTCAAATTTAGCTCATTTCTTAGGATGTTGAATAGAACTAAAGGAACCTGAATCCCTCTTAAGCTTACTCTAACCTTTTTCTCGATCTCTCCTCTCGCGCTCAGTGCACTTCAATTCCTCCGCTATCGTCGCCTTGTCAACCAAAGCTACAAAAACCTGCTCCCTCTGAAGAGCTATTTGAACTCTGGAATCATACCTCAGTCCCTCCTTGAACTGGATACTCTTCTTATAGTCATTCGGAACCAAACAATGAGCATACCTGCTCAATTTTAGAAACTTGGCCTCATACTCAACCACAGACCTCTCTCCTTGAACTAAGCTCATAAACTCGCGTCTACGAGCCTCAACATAACTCACCCACACATACTTGCTCTAGAAGGCATTCTTGAAAAAATCCCAAGCGACTTGTTCAGGTTGGGAGCCTTGCTCAACTGTCAACCACCACTGGTAGGCCTCATCTCAGAGTAGAGATATGACACCCCTCAGTTTCTGTGTGGGATTGCAGTCGATGTCATTCATGATACGCTCAATACTCAACCACTGTAGGGGGACTCCTATGACACATCTAAACAGCTCAGAACCATTTGATCGGAGTTGTTCAGTAACTAACCCTCGCCCTCTAAATCCAGAATGGGTCTCAGTGACCCTCTCCAAAATGCTCAACATAGCTTGGGACAGTATGTCATCCCCAACTGTTGGAGTCTAAAAGCCAGTCTCAACAGTAGGAATACCAAAGGTCTCGCAAACCTCCAGATTGGGCATATTGCCCAAAGAGGATGACTCTAATCGATCTTTGCTTCGGCGTCCACGACGCCTACGAAAACCATGTCCACGACTGCAATGCTAACTCATTATATCAACTTATCTACAATGCTAGAAGTTCACAGATCAATTCAAAATTCTCATCAGATATCTTATTTTATAATTCATATCATAGTCTCTAAGTAAAACCACAAGTTCAATCATCATAGTATTTTCCTAGCCAAATAATATAGCTAAAGTAGGAGTACTTACAAGTTCGACGTTAGAGACTTGATCATTTATAAAATCAATTTTCAGAGTCACTCGAATAATTTTTTCCTTCAAAACACATTTTAACAAAAGTAGAAGCCCAGAAACACAACCCAAGTTTTATAAACCTGGCTCTAATACCACTAAATGTAACCTCTCATACCCAGCCTAGAAGTAAAGGCCAAGTCTAGAGGCTACATCAATTTATATCAAAACAAACCAATCTTTAACTACTTGAAATTTACCTTTCAGAAATCATGTAATTAATTAAAACAAACATAGAAATTCAGACGCCAGAAGCATAATTTGAAATAAACACACAGTAGCATAAGTTTATAAAAGTGGTAAAATAACTAAAGAGAATTGGCTGAGCTTCTGCCACGTCGACCCGCTTAAGTCTGTGGTTACCTGTAATCCAAACAAACAAACTAAATGAGTTTACACTCAATATGTACCTTATATTCTCAATTAAACAGTAATATAACAGATGTGATTTTAGATCATCTTTAATCAATCAAATTCTTAGAATCGGGTATAGAAACAGACACAGAGTATCTTAGATAGAGATGCAGAACATATCAAATATAGATGTAGATTCCTACCCTATCCGCTACACACCATCTCCGTCCATCCCAACACACCATATAGGGCATAAAGTACCCATCTATCCCTGCACACCGTTTAGTGATGGTATGTCACTTTTTAGAATAATTGCACCCTAGCTGCCAGATCAGAATGTGATAAATGGACAAAATTAGCAACATATGTGGCTTAGCCACAAGAATTGGCAGATTACTAAACTGCTCACACTTTCTTCTTTATATAGTCCCAATCCCGATGTAGATGCATATTTCATAAATATCAGATATAAGTATACAGTAATACAATTTCATATCAAACTCACGTAATGCTATCACACTTATTTATCAGATCTCACAACAAATGTATATATCATAATAATAGGTTATTCAGTAACAGAGTGTTAGATGACAGTTTCCATGTCTAATTCAGATCATACAAACCCTACAATAGCCCTACGTTCAATTTGAACGACAATTACAGCCTTAGGAAAAAATCTTGATTTTTGGTCCACACACTTGTGTGGATTCACACGACCTGGGTAGTTGACCCATGTGGTCCACACAACTTATCACATGCTTATGTGGCCCTCTTGAAGTTACACACGGCCTAGCACACGGTCGTGTGGCTCAAAATAGTGAGTTACACGGTCAAGCACACGTCCGTGTGACTTGAAACACAAAATACCTCTCACACGGCTTGGACACACGCCTATGTCCCTAGCCCGTGTGACTCTAATTCCAAAACAGTGAGTTACATGACCTAGACACACGCACATGTCCTTGGCACGTGTGACCCTAATTGACAAATAGTGAGTTACACGGCCTGGTAGACGGCCATGTGGCATCAACAACCATGTTTTCTGGTGGTCAAAATTTGTAGAAAATTGGGTTTTCATTACACACCTGGTATAGTTCCGAAGTAGGAACAACACAGAAGAATCTCGGAACCTGAACAACCATCCAATAAATGATTAAACGACTTAATCGACCAAATTTTCATAATTTAGCATTGAACTAACTATGTCGAAAGCTTCGACGCAAAACCATTAAATGAAACTAACACTTACCGATGAATCAATGGAAATTACTTGAGTTAGCACGTTGGAGATCACTACCTTCGATATCTACGCCTAAAAATGAAGTTAAACGATCACTTAATAGAGAATTCAAACAAATCAAGTTGAAACCAACTTCGACATAAACGAACGAAAACGAATGTTTAATAGAAATTCTATAAGAAAACTCGCACAATTAACCTTTCAGTTGACAACAATGAAATGCTCACTTACCCAATCATACAGCAGCAATATTTTAATGGAAAAATTCAACGATTGAGAAAACCAAAGAGATAAGAAAAGAAAAGAAGAAGAAAAAAGTGAGCATGTGTTTCGGCCCGTTCAACTCGGTGGACTGTATTTGATATTTGTGGGAGTTCAGAGATCCATTTATTCGATGTATGATCACCCGATTAAGCCATGAGAAATGAATTCCAATATATTTATATATGATTGTTGCTATATCAATTGATGATTGAAAGCCATGAATGATTGATTTTTGGTATTGAAAATGCTTATGTAAATTAATTTGACATGTTTAATTATTTTTGGCTGAAAATTGGTGAATGTTTGGTTGTGATTTAAGCATGAATTTAATGTTAATTTACTTTTTATTTTTATTAACATTCACTGAGCTTTTTAAAGCTCACACTCTCATATTCGTACAGATAATCGTCGGGATTGAGGAGCTGAAGAGACGAGTAAGACAGTTTCAAAAGATTTAGGCTTGGTAGAGACTTTATTTCGCATTTTAAATACTGTAGTCAGGCATTGTAGAACTCCCAGGAATTAGTTTTATTATGGTTGTAGTTGGACTTTGGACATTGGACATTTATTTTGGATGGTTTCATAATAATTTTTAGGCATGTTTGAGTTATCAAATGATTTACAGTGTTTTGTTGCTTGATAACACGATGATTAATAACACGGTGTGTGAAGCATGAAATTTTTACTAACGATTGTTTAAACGAAGCTTCCATGGAGTGGTTTACTAGCGACTAAGGTACGCCACTTATTTAATTTATTCGATGTTTGTTATGGACGAATTAGATTGCATAATTCTATTTAATTAAGGCTTAATTGATGTCCATAATTCCAATTGAAGGTGTATGTATATATATGTTAATTAGTAGTAGTTAAATCGGGTTTAATTGGTAATTAAAATACGCAAAATCGAGTTTTAAAACGAGTTTTTTGCAAAAATAGTTGCAGTGGTTTTCACACGAGCGTGTGTCTGTCCACACGGGCATGTAAGGGGTTGTACACGAGCGTGTGTGATCTGCCAAAAAGTTTTTCATGACATGAACACGGGCATTTAATAACTCACGGTCTAGGAGACACGACCGTGTGGGTTCTTGGGAGTTTGAATTTTGTCTTTTTAAATTGGTATTTTAATTTGTTAAAGTTACTATTTAATCCTAAAAATTTATTAGTCTAATTAGAGCCCTAGATGATAAGGAAACTTGGTAAAATTTTAGGATTAGTCTCGTAATGGGCAAAATTCGATAGAAACACACATAATTTGTAAATTGGAATAGGTCCTAATGGTTGGTATCTATTACAATTTAGTCTCTAACAGTAAAAATTGAATTAGACATAGCAAACGAACTCAATTTAAACTGAAATTTTTAGGTTTGCATAATTTTGACTAAAAGGTTGGTAAACATTTAGATATAAAATCATGTTAGTTTTACGATAGGTGGTAAAATAACGAAAATGCCCTTAGATTAAGTTACCTAAGAAAATTTTAAAATTGGCTCATAATTTACTTCTGCATTAATAAATAACTAATAATCAGATAAGATTGAGGTGTTATAAGGTCGGGGTGTTTATTGGGTGGTCTTTAGCCGGAGAGTTACTTAAGTGGCTAATGTAACGCTTCGAATTCGGGCCGGTTAGTTCCAGTCAGGTTTGGGGTGTCATATATGTTATTGATATTAATTTATCAATGTCTACTTCTTGGATTTTAGATACCAGTTGTGGTTCTCATATTTGTACCTATGTATTGGGACTGCAAATGAGTAAGAATCTCGCTAAAGGAGATGTGGACCTGCAAGTTGGAAAGGGAGCAAGAGTTGTTGCATTAGCTGTAGGAACACATATTTTATCATTTTCTTAGTGAACTTGATTTATGTTTGGAGGATTGTTATTTTTTTCCCAATTTGACTAGAAACATTATTTCAATTTCTTATTTAGACAAAATTGGTTTTGAGATAATTATTAAGAATAATTGTTGTTCATTTTATCTTGATAATGTTTTCTATGGTTCAACACTATTAATAAACGGCCTCTTTATTTTAGATAAAGATATGCCCATTTATAACATAAATACTAAAAGATCAAGAATAAATTACTTTAATTAAAGTTATCTTTGGCATTGTGGTTTGGATCATATAAGTGGGAAGCGCATATCAAAGCTTCATAAAGATGGATTTTTGGATTCTTTTTTTTTCAAACAAATTGATATATGTGAGTCTTGCTTGTTAGGTAAATTGACTAAAACTCCTTTTAATAGTAAAAGTGAGCGAGCTAATGATTTGTTGGACATAATACATAGTAATGTATATGGACCAATAAATAATCAAGCCAAGGGAAGTTTTCAATACTTCATTACTTTCACTGATGACTTCAATAAATATAGGTATATTTATCTTATGTGCCATAAATCTGAAGCCCTTGAAAAGTTTAAGGAATTTAAAAATGAAGTACAAAAAAAACTAGGTAAAAGTATTAAGGCACTTCGATCAGATCGAAGAGGAGAATACTTAAGCTTAGAGTTTGATGAGCTTTTAAAGGAATGTGTGATTATCTCACAACTTACACCTCCTGGTACTCCACAATGGAATGGAGTTTTTGATAGAAGAAATCAAACACTGTTAGACATGGTTCGATCAATGATGAGTCATGTTGATCTTTCTACTTCCTTTTGGGGACATGCACTTGACACAGCTGTCTTCACACTAGATTGTATTTCATCTAAATCAGTTCAAAAGGAACCATATGAGATATGGACTAGGAAGTATCCTAGTATGTATTTTATGAAGACTTAGGGTTGTGAAGCTTATGCCAAACATCAGACGTCTACAAAGCTCGAACCTAGATCTGAAAAGTGCATCTTTATGGGATACCCTAAGGAAACTAAAGAATATTATTTCTTCAATCCTACCAAGAACAAAGTGTTTGTTGCTCGAATAGGAGTTTTCCTTGATAGAGAACTTGTCTCTAAAAAAGAAAGTGGTAGAAAAATTGAACTCAGAGAAATCTGAGAGGAACAGTAGATCACTAAACCAGATATTAAATAACAACAGGTTCCACAAATTATTGCGAAACAACCAATTATTCTCAAAACACAACTACCACGAAGATTTTTAATGGAACGCCATGTACCTATGAGATATGGATTTCTTATTACAACACATGGTGATATTCTACTTATAGATCAAGATGAGTCTAGGACCTATCAAGAAACAATTGGGAGCCTAGATTCTGATAAATGGCTTGAGGCCATGAGGTCTGAGATGATTCCATGTCAAAAAACCAGGTATGGATATTAGTTGACCCACTTGAAGGTATTAAACCCATAGGGTGTAAGTGGGTCTTCAAAAAGAAAATCGGCATGGATGGTAATGAACAAATATAAAAAGGGCGATTAGTTGCTAAAGGTCTTTGACAAGTTTATAAACACAATAGTGTCAATAAATCCACACAATTGGCTCTAGCATCTCTCTTTTTCTCTTTACTTATGTTAAGTTGATAAACATGATCGCTTTTTATTCTTTTGTTTTCAATTAAAATTTTATGGCTTAATTTTGGTTGATGCTAGATTAATTGCATTTCTTTGTTTAATATTATTTCTACTTTGTTGATATGTTCTATGCATCATTTGCTTACTCATTCAAATAAAATCGTGTATGTTATTCTTGCATTATAAAGTATTAGAAAACATTTGAATTAATTATTTCATCCAAACAAGATGGTAATTAGTGGACAAAATATTTGAATGGTGCATGTTTGATTGATTTGCCAACGGATTTACCATAACATTGTCAACATAGTTTTAAATACTATTAATTAAAGGAAAAGTAAGTAATCTGGCTTTTTCATGCCATAGCTGTAAATCTTGTGATTGTTATTTTTAATTTTCTGATAATATTTTGTTTTCCTTGATAATTTTTTAGAATTAATTTAGTGATAGTAGATTCAAATCACCTTTTATTATTTCCCTTTACCAAATTGTATTTACTAATTTCATAAATATTTTGCCTTTCATATACAATCCTTGTGGAGATGATAATTCAATACTTATAACTTTATTACTTGTTAATGATTGTGTATACTTGCACATTTTAGGGAACCAAGTTTTTGGTGTCGTTATCGAGGATTTTTAATGTTTATTCATTATTTGTGAATTTTATTTTACAATTTGGTTTATTTTTATTTTTCAATTATTTTTTATTTAATTTATTTGTTTTATTTTTCAAGTGTTTATGAACATAAAATGAATCATTGATCTATTATCAATTGACCTTGAAATAGAATGCACCTTTCGACAAAGAAGAAGACAAGCAACCCAGATACAAACCGCACAAACCGCAGATATGAATCTTAATTAAAGAGAAGATGCAGCGAGTAATACTCAAAATCAGATCCTTGTTGTTGATGACAAAGACCTTACTATCCGTCAATATGTTGTGCCACTCTTTCATGAGTTCAATCCAGGGATTGTAAGACCCGAGATTAAGGCACAATAGTTTGAATTGAAACTAGTAATGTTTCAAATGCTTCAAACGGTGGGACAATTTAATGCGACACCCACTGAAGATCCACACCTTCACCTTCGATTGTTTATGGAGGTGAGTGATTCATTTAAATTAGCAGGAGTCATAGAAGATGCATTTAGGTTGAAACTATTTCCATTCTCGTTAACGGCAAAGCATGAGCATGGCTGAATTCTTTACCGCCTAGTTCAATAAGTACTTGGTAGTTATTGGTTGAACGATTCCTGATGAAGTATTTTCCACCAAGTAAGAATGTCAAGCTTAGGAATGAAATTACTATGTTGCAACAACACGATGATGAATCCTTATATGAGGCATGGAAACGTTTCAAGGAGTTGTTATGGAAGTGTCCACATCATGGTATTCCGTATTGTATCCAGTTGGAGACTTTCTACAATGGTCTTAACGCACACACTAGAATGGTTGCAGATGCATCTGCAAATGGAGCCCTTCTTTTAAAATCATATAATGAGGCTTATGAGATTCTTGAGAGAATTTCTAGCAACAATTATCAATGGTCGACCAATTGATCAGCCACTGGAAAAAGAGTAGCAGGAGTACGTGAAGTTGATGTATTCACTTCATTAGCAACTCAAGTATTTCCTATGAACAATATGCTGAAGAATTTTACTAATAATGGTTTCAATACTAACATGGCAGGACAATAGCTAAATCAATTCGAGAACATTTCATGTGTTTACTTTGGAGATTGTCATACATTTGAAAATTTCCCATCTACTGTATGCGTAACCAAAACCAGAGTAGGAGCGGTGTAACAACTCGTTTTAAGTGGTATAAAAAACAATGATTTTGGGACCACAAATTCGACGAATGGGTCTATAAATATAATTATTTAATATTTACGAGTCTAATATAGTATTATATAGAACTTTAATCTAATACTTTTTCTATTTGGACGAATAGTTAAGTATAAGTGGTTTGTCCCTAAAGTAAAGTGGTTTTAAAAAATGAGGTATTGGGACCTCGTTTCTATAAATCGAACCCGCAAATATTTTTATTAAATATCTTATGAGAGGTAGACAACCAGGAAATAGTGGCATTACATAAGTTAGTAGAAGTGGAACCAAAGATAAAAGTAGTTCGATTTGAAGCTCGAGCTCCAGCCAGAGCTTATGAAATCTATGCACGCGAGGAGGCCTCAACTCCTAATGTTATTGCTGGTAACTTTTCTATCTTTGATGTTATTGTGTATGTATTAATTGACCCTGGGTTAACACTTTCATATATACCCACTACGTTAATAATGGAAAAGAGGTTACTAGTTGAATCAACTGATTATGTCCTTAAAGTAACGAACCTATTAGGTCAAAGTGTCATAGTTGATCTAGTTTGCAAACAGTGTCTACTGAAAATTAAATGGTTAAAGTTAGTTTTGTTCAGGTTCAGTTGGTTGATGCTTATGTTTGAATTATGGTGTCAATGAGGGCATATTGGTTAGGCACTTAGGTTTATTATTATTTGGTATGTTTTCGCATGTTTTGGTACATTTTTTGTAGGTTTGTTGGCTGACAATTGCATGACTTATGGTATAAGTAATTTAGGTTGAAATTTCTTGTTTAGAAGGTACTTTCATACACACACGACCTGTATACGATCTACCACATGATCGTGTGTCTCATAAGGTTACATGACACGGCCATGTGGTCTGCTTAATTTTGGTGCAGGTTTGTCCACACGGCAACAGTTAGTTACACTGCCTAGGCACATGACCATGTTATGGGACCACACGGCCTTAGCCTTGTCACATGGCCTGGCCACACTACCGTGTGACCCTTGTTTACACTTTTTACCTGAATTTTTGTAAAATTTTTAGATTAGTCCAATTTATTCTTATGTTATTTTATTAGCTTCTTGCGCTCAATTATGATGGATTATCATTAAATGATTGTAATTATATTATGTTATGAAATGTTTGATCATTTATATTGAGATAGAAAATAATGTTGATGTTTTACAGTTGTAATACCTTATAGCTCGGGTTAGGTGACCGGACCAAGTATAGGGTGTTACATTTAGTGGTATTAAAGCTACGGTTTAGTCAGTTCTAGGATCGAACGTAGCATGTATTGAGTCTAGTGATACCTGCCACTTTATAACTTGTGATAGTGTGATGACTCCTTATCAGTTGACTTGTTTTTGTATAAATAAAATATGTCAACTGAATCCGATCGAGAAAATTTCGACGAGGTATAGATTTATATTTCAGCCATCAATCAAGGAGCTGCTCAAAATTTGCCTAAGTTGCAAAGGCCCAGGGAGGAGGCTCAAGGTGCCTTTCTCCATATGATGAATGACATGTTTACTGCTTATATGAGAGTTAATCTCGCGGCTCAACAACCTCTACCCCCTCGTCCCTCGTCCTCAAAGCCTTATACGATAGAATATCCATAGGATTTTTATTGATAAAGTTCAAAAATATGGGGCCAAAGAGTTTTGCGGTAATATGAGTGATGACCCGACTAAAGCTGAATACTAGTTAGAACACACATAGAGAGTTTTAGATGAGATGTTGTGTCTTCTCGAGGATCATCTGAGGTATGCAGTATCACTTTTAAAAGATGAGAATTTTCATTGGTGGTCGACTCTAACTGTTGTAGCGAATGCAGAGGTTGGATTCGATATTTAGATCAATTGTTGAATACGAGTGTGAGTTGGTACAGCTCAGTAAACATGCTCGTGAGATTGTGTCTACTGAAAAATAAATGTGTCTCCATTTTGAAGATGGATTAAACGATGAGATCAAGATGTTGGTTGGTGCAATGGAAATCCATGAGTTCGTAGTTTTATCTAATCGAGCTCAGAAAAATGGAAAAAGTATACAACCACAGGAAACAGAATGAAAAGAAAACTCGTGACTTTAATAAGAAAAATACATCCAGAGCGTTTTCTACTTCCCCATTGGAGAAAACGAAAGAATCTGGTAGTCATTTTTCAACACCATCAAGGTTTTCTGGAAAAGATAGATCAAAATAGATTAATATGAGACCACTGACAACTTCAGTAGCTAGTGTAGGTAATGTTCGGAATATTATTAGACTTGAATGCAACCATTGAGGCCGGAATCATTCTAGGTTATGTAGATTGAAAGGCGGGTCCTATTTTGTTTGTGGATCTCTTGATCAATATATGAAAGACTGCCCGAATCGAGCTGATTTGAACGAAGACCAGAATGTAAAGCCTGTTGTTACTCCTATGAAATACAGAAAACCAGGAAATAGTGGATCAACAAAAGTTAGTACAATCAGAACCAAAGATACACTAGTTCGATTTGAAGCTCGAGCTCCTGCCAAAGCTTATGTAATTCGTGCACGCAAAGAGGCCTTGGCTTTTGATGTTATTGCTGGTACTTTTTTTATCTTTGATGTTATTGTGTATGTATTAATTAACCCTGGGTCTACATATTCATATGTACGCCTACATTAATAACGGAAAAGACTTTACCAGTTAAGTCAACTGATTGTGTCGTTAAAGTAACGAACTTATTAGGTCAAAGTGTCATAGTTGATCTAGTTTGCAAACAATGACCATTGAAAATTTAGGACTACAACTTTCTCGTTGATTTGATGTTATTGCATTTTAATGAGTTTAACTTTATTTTGAGAACGGATTGGCTGACGATACACAATGCTGTAGTGAATTGCAGACAGAAATGAATTAATTTAAGATGTCAGAATGGTGAATTGATTTCTATTAAATCTGATAAACCTGATTTTGCATCAAGTATGATTTTAGCAGTGTCTGCACAGAAATTGATCTGAAAAGGTTGTAATGCATTTTTAGCTTATATTCTAAACTCTAGAGTATCTGAAACGAAAGTTGATCGAGTACGGATAGTGTGCGAATTCACGGATCTATTTCCTGTAAAATTGTCGGGTTTACTGCCTAAGTAGGAAGTTGAGTTTGCTATAGAGTATCCGCAACACATGCAGGACCTCAGCCATCGATAGGACGCTTAGGACCAATACTCAAATCATGTAAACTCAAATCATGTAAACTCTAATTACATGTCATTTGTATCCTACAAATTCTTAAAGTTCAAATGGGGCTCGGTAATCATCGTATGTCGTTGCATATGCAATCGGTATATATATGACATTTCATAACACATGTATAATTCAATTTAAACATATAAACACGATTTAATTACATGAACTTACCTCGACGAGTGTACGTAGATATAGAGGCGATTAATTCGAGACTTTCTCTTTGCCCTGATCTAAAGTCGTACAAGGTTTGTATTGATCTATACGGATAAATTTAACTCAATTTAGCCCAAAAAATATTTTAGAAAATTATCATTTTACCCATATATTATTAATTCCTTTGCAATTTAGTCCATAGCTCATAAAAATGAAAATTCATGAAATTCCACCACAACCCACTATTGTCAAATATCAATTAGGTCCCTAGCAAGCCCTATATTTCATTTATTTCATAAAGTAACCATGTAAAATTTCTATTTTTCAATTTAGTCCTTAATTGACAATTCAATCAAAAATCTCTTAACAAAAGTTGTTTATTTAACAACCAATATTCATTTTCTATCATCAAAAATCAAAACTCATGTATATTCGTTAATGTTAAAATCCTGATAACAGTTTCACAAATTAGTCACCGGGCTAGCTAGATTAAGCTACAACGATCCCGAAAATATAGAAATAATTAAAAATAGGACAAAAATTCATACCAATGCAAGGTAAATTTTTTTGCTGAAACTTCAAGCTTCCATGGCTTCCATACTTTCTTAATTTCAGTTGTAAGAGATGAGAATAAATATGATGGCTTATTTTATTTTATTAGTTTTAGCTTTATTTTGCAAATTACTTAATTAACCTTTAAAAACATTTCTAATTACACTTATACCAAGCCATGTGCATCCACTATCTCTATTTATGGTCTAATTACCATATAAGAACTTAAACTTTAAGGTTCTATAACTATTTAATACATTTAGCTACTAGAACTCAACTTTTACACTTTACGCGATTTAGTCTTTTTCATCAAATTGAGCATGTAAACAGTAAAATTTCTTAACGAAAATTTTCTACGGTATTACTATCATGCTGTAGGCAATAAAATAATATAAAATAAATTTTTCGACCTTAAATTTGTGATCACAAAACTACTGTTCCGATTTGACTGAAAACGGGCTGTTACACGTTCAACACTTAAGAACTGTATTACAGACCATGCGTGAAAAATTGATTAAAATTCTAACTCGGGAAGTTAAAGAACTGAGAAATATACGGATACCATTAGTAAAAATACTGTGGCATTGACACGGTATCAAAGAAGTTACTTGGAAAACTAAAAAATTGATGAAATCATAATATCCAAACTTACTCTTAGGTAAAAATTTCGATAACGAAATTTCTTAAGGGAAGAGAGTTGTATTAACTCATTTTATGTGATGTAGAAAACAGTAATTTCAAGATCACAAATTCGACGAGTGAATCCGTAAATATTATTTAATATTTACTAATATAAAGACAACAAAGTGTTTTTACTTATCTTATAACACTTACGAACAGGAGTGTATGTTTTGACAATATCACAATTATGCCTACTGACATAACTAGCATAAAACTTCCAAGGGCACCCTTGGTTACAACATACTCTTGTTCTTCCTGGTTCATTCTTTGTGAACCTTAACTACACTCCCTTAGCGAAGGCATATTTCTTGACAGCATCCTTAAATATATCTAGGAACCTAAGCCTTATTTCCCATATAGGGATTACACATTTAGAGTCATACATATGTCCTATAGAGTTCTACCCATCGTATGGTGTCCTCAGTTAATCATCACCCTTCTCATTGTCCCCATCTTCTCTTGGATCTGATGAGTCCATGTACTCACTTTCATGGCCATCAACCTCGCCCTCATGAACATTTTCAGTATCTTTCCCTAAAAAATCATCTCCCACAACCCTATCCCCTTCAACATTATCATCATTACCGGCACCTGTTTCTTCACCCTTAGCTTCAAAATCAATACCTGATTTTCAACAGTCTTCCCACACCTCTTCACCTGCATCTTCAACAATGCCAACAGCTACCCTTCCCTAACCCACATCAATATTAATTCCTTGACCCACCTCATCATTATTCCCTCACCGCCACCTGTCCCTAAACTTTATTAAATCTATTACCCCCACCAACCTCTGTATTAATTCCCTCATCAATATTCCCACTACCCCCACAAACATCTATATTAATTCCTGCAGGTACTTCTCCATCAACATCATCAATACTATCTGCCACAAAGATTTACATCAAATCTATGTTCTAAAATGTTTGACATTTGCCTCACTGTTGCCAACATGAACTAGGACTAAGGTATTTCCATTAAAGACTACATTTGGGACCTCATAGTAAATACAAAATTTACCCCCATAACCCAAGTCTTTTACATTATTTATTATGCCCCAATAGCATAACAAATCAGGGTCAACTTGGAATTTCTCTACGGTCCCTCCTACATAATCACATTTAGGATTTATACCAAAGTTCCCACAAAAGAAATATCTTAATACATATATCTTAATACATATATTTTTCCTGCATCCCCCGTCATTCTGCAACAAACATGATAAAATATATACTTCATTATTATATTATAGTATATCAATATTCTCAGATTTAACACATCTCAAATCAAATAATAAAAATTACACACAAAAGACAAACTATGGCGGTTCAAATAATATAATAATGATTATTTTAATATTATTTTCCCATATATCTAAAGAAGAGAATCTACTGGTTCTTTTGGAATATACTAAACAAACTAAGCTTTAACATAAAGATACGGTCCGCGTATAGCCACTTGCAGAAGCTGGGACCATGAGTCTGTTGAAAACAGACACAACAGAAGGCATCTCAATCTTTTAAGTTGTTTAAAAAGGCTTATCTTGTTGCTATCATAGCCACTTCACCACAGCTAACACTACCAATTCGATTTTGCTTCGACCCTGCGACTTCTTCAAAATATGAAAGGGGTTTGGGGGTTTAGAGAATTAGGGTTTTGATTTCAATAAGGAGTTAGCTGTTTGGGTTTCAGAAATTAGGGTTAGATTCAAACAATCAGTTATCGTTCTAGGTTTTGGAAGGAACAACTTGATTTTGGGATTAGGATTTTTGGGTTTCGAATCAAAAGATGGGTTTTCTGATTAGGTTTCGATTCATAGAATGGGTTATGTTCTAGGTTCGATTCGTATCGGGGTTTGAATACAATAAGTCTGTACGATTTCTTTGATAGAAATGTGTCGCAACTTTTAGATTTTGTCGGTTCAATCTGATTTTACCCAATGCGGTTGAAGGGTTTCTTTGTTTGAAATATAACATGATTTAATTTTTTTAACAACTGTAATAAAATTCCACGTGGAATTTCCTGTGAAATAAAAAATTTTAACCAACCATTGTGCCACATCAAACGTAGGAGCTTAATTGATTTTCTTCTATACTGTTAAAAAAAAATCAAACAACTATATTTATTACGTTACAACCTAAGTACTAAATACTAAAATAACACTAAAACACGAGTAAAAGGACTCAAAATATATCACAAATAGACACCTATTAGTGGTTAAGGAAAATCCATCACCCCCAAGTGATATGATGATATTTATCCAATATGCTCTTGATTAGTATTAAGCACAAATCCTTGACCAAAGCAATTAATCCGGAGTAATACGAGACTAACATGGATAAACGAAAATAGACATCATGCCACACTTTTAAACTTACCTAGAAAATATCAAATTATACAATATCGAAAGGCTATGTTGAAAATTAAATTTGACTCTTCCAAGGTCATGATAAGTTGCTAAATCCTACTAATTGAAATCGATTATATTTGTTGCAAACATAGAAACCTAATATCAGGTATTTCGAACATTAAAGCGAAGACTAATTTAAATAAAAAGTTTTAGGAATTCATGGTGTAATTAACTAAAAGTCGGGCAATAGGTAAAAGCCAAATAGCATTCCAGACACATATTTGAACCCGGGAGAATCAAACATGCATACAGAATAAACCAAAATTGAACTAAAATTCCGAAAATTTTTAGTTGATACACAGCTAACTACCTAAGTCCACAGGTCCCAAGTTAGGCAAAAGGTAAAGCCAAACGGCAATCCAAAAACAAACAACGAGAAAATAATACAAAATTCTTTTGGTTCTTTTTTCTCCTATTCCTATATTCTCGTAACAAGCTTATAAATGTTACATTCATGGTCTATGCTTATTTGATTAACAAATCTAGAACTGTATTCTTCTGCAAAAATAAAATAATTTTAATAAAATAATTTTACACGCATTCAGAAAACAATGAATAGACAGCAGAGTGCTACTCCTTCCAGTAAGTTAAAAGATGATGGAAGACAACACCTTGCATTGGAAGTCTGCTAGCTATGATGCCTGCATCTGATCTTGTCGCAATGCCTGTTGAAGTTGAATGACTTGTTGGCGTTGTTCAGGTGGCAATGAACTCAACTGCTCCGGTGTTAGGCTTAGCACTTGCTGTAGTAAAACAGACTCCATATCAGGTGCGAGTTGTGGCTGACAAAGAGCAACAGGATGTGAGATCACGCCATACTACAATAGCATTGGTTAGTTCAACATGAATTATGTGATTTATTATCAAATCAATCATATTGAACTATGATTTGCACAAAATCGTGCAAATTTTATTAAAAGTATGCCATGTTTTTCAGATACAGATATGCATAGCATTACTTCCGTACCACAAAACTGTTGTGGTGACTAGTGCTTGTCCTTGACAATTTGGTCATTAGAGATGTTAACAGGTCCTAGTGAATATATGGCATGAAGATAGAAAGTTCCTATTGCAGTAGACAGCAAGCATTTATAAAGTCCTTGAAGGATCAAACTGTAACCTTAGAATCCATTTGTGGCAACATATATAGACTCTGTCATATCTTATTTAGTCAACAGTGAAAGATGATATGACACAAGAAAGCATTGATAAACTATTTTTCTTAACCTACTTCTACATCTCTCTAAAAGTCAAGAGATTTACAGTTACAAGAAACTGAGATAGATAATAATATTAAAGTTGGTTAACCAGACAAAACACATCGGACCTGATGGTCTGAAATTGAAAGTACTACAAAAACCATACATTTGATAACAAGTTTGAACTTGTATAAACCTCACTTTCCATCTATTTAGGCATAATTAAAACAGCACAGATTTAAGTCTTTCGAACAATGAGATCAGAGGAAATAGTTTAACATAGGACCACATTTAAATTACAACCTTAACCATTTTTATGCATATCATTAACTTGATTAAATTCACTTAATCAATACGTTTGGGATGGTTAATTTTTATTCGCTTCATGTTTGCAGTTCAGCAAATGATTAAATAGACATCAGGACTGCGATGCATGCATCTAGCCCCAATAACAAACTAAATCAAGAAGTTATAATTTGAGAAACTATGTTTCTTTTGCATGAAACCGATACCAACCCTTCCACTTAACCCTCAAGAATGACCTGCCATTTTAGGTTTAAGCAATAACAAATAAAAAAGGAACTCACAATACAGTATGCATTGTTGTAACTTCTGCTATCACTGATTATACCTGAGAAACCGGCTTCTCAGCATATTGCACCTCTTCTGATCTAGTTATTTTATTGAAAAGTGTTGAATCAACACCAAATGTTTGTGATATTCGGGAACCACTTGCATTGGATATATTCAAAGCCCCTGTTGAGGAAGAGCTGCTACTTCCATCATCTAATTTTACCATTTTTGATGGCCTATTTATTGCTGCTGAAGGACAGTGAACCGCACTTGACTTCTCTGCAAAGACTGGTGTTATTGATGGACCAGGCTGTAATTAAAAAAAAAAGTTAATGCACCACTCTAGGATACTAAAAGCAACCAACCATTGTTATACTACACTGAGAGTGAGAATCTTATTAACTATTTGAATTTTAGAACAATGGAAATAACTAATTCTTCTAGTTAACTACTCAAAAACATGCTACCCTAAAAAGAGAACTAATTCTTCTTATTAACTATTTGAATTTTAAAACAATCGAAATAACTAATTCTTCTTGTTAAGCTACTCTAAAAGAAGAAAAGAGAGATCATAATATTTACAGTGCTGCAAATTCTTAGAATTTCAAATCCAATGATTTGAAGATTTTTCTCAAAAGAACATAGCCTAGATTTAAAGTAACAAAGGAGAACACAATCTAAGATGCAAACATGTAATTAACATAAACCATTTAAGTTGGTAAAAGATATTTGTACCTGAAATCCAGAATCTGGTAAGGGAGTAGGCAAAGGAGTTGACTGCATGACCGCATTTGGCGATACCATTAGATTGTTGCGACTTAAATTAGCAGTTGCAAGCTGTCCCGAGTGTGGCAATGATGTCTGCAGATGCTGGTTCAAAGATGAGGATTTTGTCACCCGAATTTGTGGTCTGGCAAGGGGGTTTTGGGAAGGAAGTTGGGGAACAAAAGACTGTGAAGCAGCTGGTGGTAGAACATGATTGCAGGAATATTGTGGAAGCTGCGTTCGAGGATGTAAAGTTGATTGCACAGTTGCAGAAAATTGGTAGTGAGCTAAAGAATTAAGAGGCATAGCAGACATTTGACCTTCTAGTACTTTAGGGATCAAGCCAGTCTGAGCTTTCTGATGTAGAGTTTGTGCTATTGGCTGCTTACTATGCTGACCATCTTGTATAGAAATCTCTGCTAGTTGACCAGGAGGCTGTTGAATGTTTGGCATCTGCAACTGTAAATACAACAATATATATATTATACATTATATGAACTTTATATGAACAAGCTAACAAAACTTTTTTGAGACAATGAAACGAACCACTTCTTTGGTGACCATTCCTAGCATTATTTGTGCCTGAAAAGCAAAGTGAAAGATGTAAGACCAGATCTATATTTTTCCTTACAGATAAAAGTGTCTTAAAGTTAAGGGTGTAAAACTTGGCAAAGACAAATAATACCTTTTTATTTTGATTGACTTTCTAACAAATGCCTTTTGTTGTTAAAAAAGTTAATAATTTCTCAATTAATTCTGCTACAAACTGAGTCTAAAACAAAGGGCACAAATCAAAGACTATGGGGCTAAATTAATATTATTCAATTTTTTATATATTAAATCATAATTTTATTAAGAAAACTACTTCAATTTTCTAACCTTTACATTTAATAATTCAACCAAATGCAGACAAGTTACAGTTTGCAAAAGAAACTAAAATTGCACAGTAGTTGCATGCAAGAATATACATGTCTGAAACCTAGTTGTATGCTGAGGAAGAAAAGAAACTACCATTGCAAACACATATTGCATACACTTACAAAGATAAATCATCTTTTTCCCACATAAAAATAGCGAAGTCCAGATAAAGAACGAAAGAAGCATTATTCTGTTCATAGTATTTTTAAGCTTGGAAAATAAACATAAGAAAGAACAAGTACTTTCTCCACTTGACAAGGAAGACAAATCAGATGATTGTTGTCATGATCAGGGATTTAAATAGCGGTCCGTTACCGAAATAGCGGCCGTTATATAGCGGTAACGGCACCGTCCGAAACCGCTACTGCCGAAACCCGCTATACCCGCAATACACAATAAGTAATGTAAAATTCACGACCGCGATACCTGCAATGACCGCAATAGCATCCGTTATGTCCGCAACCGTGATAAACGCAATGCGACCGAAAACGCGACCGCGACCGCAATTTAAATCCCTGGTCATGATAAAAGAGCTAGGGAGGAATCTCGTTATACGGAAATTGTCAGTTCCATGTCGGGTTAGAAAGGACCTCAATCCAGTTGTGACTGGGATATAAGATTTAGTGGAGGAGAATTAAGATAAAAACCTAAAAGAAATTAAAGGGTTTATTGATTGTAATTAAGAAGGCCTGATTTTTGAGCAATAAATTCATTTCTTTTTGGAATTTAGAGCTTTTAAAGAAAGTGGCCAAAGGTTGAAAATTATGAGATGGAACTTCTAACTAGAACAAAGACTATCTCTTCGCTTTTTTTTTTTTTTGTTTATAAATTCCAACAATGAAGCAAACCTGAAAAATAGCTTTCAGCAACTGGGGTTTTGAAAGCAACAGCTCACGGGCTAGTTCCTTATTTCGTGTAGCCATTTTCTGTCAAGAAAAGACATAAAATACCATTAAATTATTAACAAAATGGATCTTTGTAAACAGTATATATTGGTCAAAGCATACCTTCAACTCGGACATAATTTCATTCAGCTGGCTCCTGGACATTTTCGCAAGATGGAGTGTTAAGGGGTCACTGGCTGGTGCAGACTGGTTTGGCAAAACATTTTGATTAGGCTGCAGACCAGCCTGCGCACCACCAAGAGCACCAGCCATGAGAGCTGCAGCAGTAATAGACAAATGGAGACCAATAGGCTGGTGCTGGACAGATTCACCCTGGATTGCTGGACCACCAACTTATTTTTGAGGATCTATAAGTCTCAGTTAAGGGAAGAAAAATAAAAAGGGAAGGGGGGGGGAGGTATGGCCCAATGAAACATAAATACTAACCAATATTTGCTGCTATTCCAGGTCCACTACGACCCTGCTATAAAACAAAATTCACTTATTTGCTTTTATTGCAATGAAATAAGCCTCAAGAATCACCAAGGTTACAGAACACAGATTTTTTACAAGCATGAAGTATGCAGCAGGCTTATCCTCCAATATAATGGTTCAAGCCAAATGATAAAATTTCACTGGCCAGCAGTCATATTAGCAAACATTTTCACTGGTCTAATATTATATATATATACACTATTATTTAAGCCCCTCTGGCTGAGTTGGTGTCACAAGTTAACCAGGCACCAACTCGGTTTGGGGAATTTTGTGAATGCCTTTTCATAATTAAAATAACTTATACTATTTGAGCGTATGTTAGTCTCTTAAAAAACAAATAAAAAATTGCATGTGGTTGAATTTGAGCCCGTGCTATTTACATTACTAAAACATTATCTTTACCACTAAATAGAACTTTTAGTTTAGTATAATATTTACATTTTAATTATATTATGCATACTTTCATGTGATAGAATTTCTACTATATACTGAAGTACCTATGTTCAACACCCCATGTCTAGCCTTCTAAAGTCCATCTAAGTACATACAAAAATTTTGAAAACGATTGAACATACCCGTGTTGGGTACATATCCATATTTCACACTCAAACCAGAGTCCAAGTAACATAGACAAAAATAACTTTATCACAATTTTCATTTTCCTCTTACCCTGCATAAGAGTTAAAAATAAAAGGCCCCCTAGAGATGATGATTATTCTCTCTTTCTTTCAAAAGGGATGTTGGTGTTGGAGAATTACATCAATTTCAGTTGTCCTTTCTATCACTTTCTCCTGAGAAGGGACAATGATGTGGGCATACCAAGTTTGAAGCAGTTTTTCTTTTCTTATGAGTGCAATTGTTAATAGCATGTTTAAGAATTGGAATATTCCCTAGTAAAATAAAAATCTTACAGGAATTTAAAAATCCAAAACCTTGTAATTTAAAAATGAACAGTATTGAATAATTTACAGCAAGAGCATATATACTTTTTTATCTTTCAACAGATTACTGTAATGTTCATAAAGCAGAAGCTAGGGTTTAGCATAAAAAATCGCACGGATAAATCCATGATAACTGAAATTCTGGAGTCTGGATAAAACACAAACACAAGTTGATTAGGGAGAAGGTAAATTGGGCAGTTCTAGGCTTAAATTAAATCAGATCAACAATGAAATAAATCACATCAATCAAAATAAAAAATATTAAAAAGCTATCTATACTGTCCTAATGCCATCATAAACCAATGTTCATCTGATCACATTTAGAACAATGGAAGTGCAACAAACGAACCTACAACGGAGACAAATTCATGATTCTTTCCAAAAAAACAAAAGATACAGAGAATAATAGAGGTTCCAGGGATAGTTCACCTGTTCCCGATTTCGATCAGAGCCTTTGTCATTTTCAGCAAAATCAACTCGTAATTGCCGGCCATTGATCTCATAACCTTGAAGATTCCGTCGAGCACTTAAAGCTGTCTCCTCATCCTTGTATTCACAGAACCCGTAGCCTTTTGGTTTGCCAGTTTCTCTATCAATCACCAGTCTGAAATGGAGGGAAATTAAAAAATGAAAGACGCTAATAAAGAAAATCTTAGAAAAACAAAGCGCAGCTGGAACTTCAACCATAGAAAAACAAAGCACATAAATATGTAGTTAACTAAGGACAAAAGTGCAAATTAAAAACAATCAAATTGATTTGTGCTCTAACTTCTGAACTTTCATGCCCTTAAACTTTATATTGGTCAAAGGTATAAATACTAAGGTATCATATGCCCAGCCACTTTCAGTGGACCTATGTGTTTCGAACCATCAATAATCATAAAGGTAACTTTTCTAACCTTAACATTTAATCTGGACCAGCAATTAATGCAAATGTTAAGAAGCATGTAGATCCAAGGATGATTCCGGTCAAAATTCTTAGTTTCAACTTTAGAACTTCCAAAATGCCTTCTCATCACAAGTTAATAAAAGAAACGGAGATATTTCCTAGTTCATGCACCCAAATTATTTTTAGAAGCGAGTGGTGAACATCTATCTACATCAGCACGTTTACTGAATGGCTGTGTTAGCGTTACTCCGGGTTCCCTGACAATATAAATCCTATCCTAAGCGTCAAGATTAAAAAGTTTTAAATTTTCTACAATCATATCGTCATAATTCCATAACCATTATACTTTTCCCAACCATCAGTGTCAAAAATGCAACTAAAGCAGCGAAATCAATTATGCAACACAGTTTGCTTGAAAACAAATTGAATCCAGTACATATTCTTTTCTGGCATAGTTAAAAACATTACAAGATACTGCAATCAATTTAAGCAAACTGAACTTTCAAAACCCCAAGAATTAAATTAAATGTTGGAATTTTGTAAAACAAAAACGCAAACCTGAAGGAAACAACAGGGCCAACCTCCCTGCAGATTTCTATAAGCTGTTCTTCAGTAGCATCATATGGTATATTCCCCACTGACACCAAAAATGACACAAAAGAAATGGCAAAATTCAGGAACTTCATTAATCCATTAAGCAAAAAGAAGACAAAAGATGCTAACAATTAATAAATGGAAACAAATTTTCCTCGGCAATTAAAGAGAAAACAATCTAAGAAATCAGAAGAAAATCAGAGAGAGGGAGAGACCAAAAACGCAGCGATGTTGAGATGAGGCCATGAAAAGGGGGACGAAAATCAATAGGAGGAGAAGGTGAAGTAAAGCTGAAGCTTCATCTTCTTGTTACTCCGCGTCGCTTTTTTCTTCTGCTTATTTCAGTCCAATTATATGAAGAGATAAAAAAGAACAGGTACAAGTGTATTTCGAATTCGATGGTTCCAGCGCTCAATTGGGTTTTCTCCAAGGATTTATTATTTTCTCAGTGCAAGGAAAGAAATGAAGATTTTCTGTTGTTTTTATTCTTTTTCCTATTCAAATCTGAATGACAGAAACAATCTCTTCCGCTAATATAAGTTTGGGGATTTTGCTTTTCCTTTTTTTCAAACTACTCTTTTTTCAATTCACAAAATTAGACATACTCAAAAACTGAGTTTCCCTTCCGTCCATTACAAGGGTGTAAAAATTTCTTTAAAATCGAATTACTACACCAAATTGATTTAATTCGATTAATTGATCTAATTTAATAGAGATTGATTAATGATTAATTGAATTAAACGAACTTAGCACTTAATAATATAAATATATACGTAGTTTTAATTTGGTTAATTCGGATAATTTGATTAAATGATAATCATTAATTTATTTTTTATATGTTTTATACTTATTTTAATAAAAAAATATAATTTTCAATTAATTCCGTTAACCAACCGAATTAACTAAAATATTTTGGTTTGGTTAATTTTTTTTTAAAACATTTCGATTTGGTTAAAGGATTAAAAAGTTCAATTAATTCTGTTATTACTAGTTTGGTTCGGTTAACTGTTTGAACACCCCTAACTGAATGAGCGAAATATGTCAAAGATAAAAAAATATTTGGTCGAATAGGTTGTTCTTTTAGGCCAGTTTTGAAGAGAGAGAGAGTGAGTGAAAACATGCCTAGTTGGACGCGCTTTCCACACAGTTGGCAGGAAAACACGCCCAGCTAGATGCGTTTTCCTCTTAGTTGGCAGGTGGACGTGCTTTCTTCCAACTGTAAATTCACAACAGTCAAATTTTAAATTAGACCAACGGTAAAATTATAAATGGTCCAACAGTAACTTTTTTCTATACATATCGAGACCATTTTCCACTCTTTTCACTCAAATTCAATTCTCTCCATTCTCTCTATTCTCTCAAGATAAGTTCAAAATTTTCCAATAAATTTGTATAAAAATATTCTAGTTTTACTTTTTTATTTCATAAATTATTCATTTTGATTAATTTTCACAAATGGCAAGTTCTTTTATTCATTTCGACAACAAGCACATTTCCACTGCACAATTGGCAATGGTAAGGAAAAAATTTTATTTTTATTAATTTTAATTAAGTTAATTTTAAATTTTTAAATTATTTTTTTGATATAAATAGGTGGATGATCGAGATTTGAAGGGGTTCATACACAATTTATCAAAGAGCGCACCTAATGCAATTCATGATCATTTGTAAGATGTGGGATTCTTACATACGTCTCATATGCTCAGGGGTTGTAAATTAGATCACACGCTTATCAGTGCGTTGGTGGAAAGATGAAGACTTGAAACACTCACATTCCATCTTTCATGCAGTGAGTGTACAATCACGCTCAAGGACATAGCTTTACAACTCAGTTTAGCGATGGATGGGCCAGTCATTACGGGGGCAGTGGTTATTCCGATAAGGGGAACCTTTGTGATGCATTTTTAGGGAAGTTGCTAAACAAGTTTCAAGATGGCCAGATAAAGATGAAATGGTTGAAAGATAATTTCAATAAACTTGATGATCACGCGATTGCCCTCAAAAAAGAACAATACGTCCGAGCATTCATCCCAAGGATAATCGGGGGCATTTTAATGCCCAATAAATCTCGAAATTTGGTACATATAAAGTGGCTACTACATCTGGTTGACTTCAAAGAATGTGGTCAACTGAGTTTGGGGATCAGTCGTGTTGACCATGTTGTACCGGGAGTTGTTTCGAGTGACGAACCTGGATTAGATGTCAATTGATGCTTGTTTGCTCCTGCTGCAGTCGTGGGCGTGGTGGTGGCTACCATTTTTATGTCCCCGAGTGGACGCCCCTTATACATTCCCACTGGTGACAAGGTATAATTCATTTGATAATAATATAATTACCATAGTAAATTCTGTTTATTTATTATATGTTTGAATTAACATATTGTTTGTGTAAGTGAAACCATGGGTCGAGTTATGTGGGACTACCGAAGCAACTCAAAAATATCCAGTTGTTGTTAGATCAACAGTCGAAAGCCGAGGTTAGTTAATTTCAAACATATGATAATTACGCAATAAATTAAAATTTAATGTTTTGTAGATAACAAAATTTGTAATTGTGCACTACAATTTAAATTGATGTCATACGCCGATCTGAAAATCGTACAACGCATCCCGCATGAATTTTTGGCCAATCGAAGTATGTGGGACGCGAATGTGCCATTGGTAGTTTACACAATGGTGGAGATGAACGAATTTGATCGAATGATGCAACAGTTTGGATGGAGGCAAAATATTAAACCGTCACCCAAGACATCGAAGCACTACACAAGCTTGATTTACAAGGGAAAACCGACAAAAATTGGCGAGAATTGCACAAGAAGTATATCGACATTTGGGACTATAGGAACGATTTCATACCCATGCACAAACCTTTTTTCGCACCAAAGACGATGACCTCTGCGAAGTACATGCCATGGTTTAGACTCTTTAGGAAGCCATATCTGCTATTGGTAGAGGCGAGAAGTAGGCAAATTCGTTTGAGGAGGCCACGACAACCTCCCTAGAATCGTAGGTATAGAGCACGTGGCCAACGAGTTTGTCTTCGGTTCCAACCTAATAAGGGGCACCTATGTCTGCACCACATCTCGATCAATTCCTTCCATATTTTTTTATTCCTTTCACTAACCCCATATATTTTACACATGCACCACTGTACCACCCTACATCTACACCCCCTCTAGGTGTGTTTTCCGCGGCACCTCCGTCCCCAACATATTACGCTGATACAAATGCCGATGTATCCTCTAACAACAACAATTCCCAGATATTGTACAAAATCGGCTTATGCAACATCAAACAGTTATCCGTTGGTAGTGTTGCAAACACCCCCAACGTCATTATATTATCAAGGTGGTTTATCTTTACAACCACCTTCTCGTAGAAATGAAGAGACACGATGGGAGGCTAGGATGACACCGCACTCAACAACGAAAGAAGGGGATTAAGATAAAGATAGGGGTCAAGGTGAAGAGGAAGACGATGAAGAGGAGGAGCCAACACCCCAAGTTGCACGAAGAAATCCTACCCACAACCGTCGACCACTGTCCTGTGGCACACATTCGGTCCAACGACGTCGATGATGTTTTTTTCTTTTACTTTTGTGATGTAAATATAATTGGTATCAATAAAATATGGTCATTTTTTATATTTGTGTTGCAACTCATAATTCACTTTTTTAAATTGTAATGTATGTTGTATACAAATTTTCCATCCATAATATTTGATACCAAACATTTAATGATAATTTTATAAATTTTTAAAGGTAAATTATTACAATGTAAATCAACTCATAATTTAATAATATTAAATAAACTATACCCAAAAATTAAATTTGATACCTTGAGAGAGAGCCTCAACCTACCCATTACACCAAATTTATCCTTATTCGTTATTTCACCATAGTAAACAAAATAGTGAATAGGGTGAAAATTATCTATCACTTAATTTCTATGAAAAATTCAAAGTAAACATATAATGTGACCAAACGATCTGTGAGGTATACAAAAGAATGAACAAATTTTATACAAAAAAAAATGGAGAATAAATTTGTGTACAATAAAAATGAATAAAATTGTGTAAAAAATGAATAAAATATGTTAACGAGATGTTGTCCTCAATGTAGCCCCCAACAGTTGGCATGTTGCCCTAGTATGCCCTAGGTTCCTATAATAGCTACATAACCTAGGTTGACTAATCCTCTTCCGATCATCCATATTGTTGTGTATCCGAGTAGAATTCTGTAACAACCTTAACCCATATTCGTTACTGGATTAGGGTTACAAGGCATTACTAGACATAGCAGAATTTAATCTAATCATTAACACTCTTTAAACACCAAAGAATAAATTTCTTTCATAACATTTTCAGAGTTAACACTTCCACAAATCAACTATAATGCCAATCAAAATGTACCAATCTGACATATTCAAAATTTTCAAATTTATTAAATCCTAACTTACATCTAACTATTAATATGTGTTCATTCATGATAAATATATACTAGTAAGAATACATATTTGAGAAAACTTGTTCATTTAATTCCATAATAGATTTTTGTTTTTTTTTTATAATAATATGACCAATCCTAATTTATTCAAATAATACCTTCGAATATGCTATATATTCAAGTCATAATTTAAATAACTTAAAAGTTCACATATCTAAAACACAAACACAATTTAGCCTTATTTAATACCTACCCAAAGGGGCGAATATACATGAATATATATATATACACTTATGCTTTAACCTAGCTGAATAAAATTTAAACACCATATATTATATATTTATTATTTACCTACTATTAAAAAATGAATTTCCTAGCCGATAGCTTAATAATTTCTCATTCTTTAGTAAACAAGCTAAAGCCAAATTTAATATGCACATAATTAAATATTTATACTTTAGCCCAACATATATATATAGTTAACTATATTAATGAAAACTAAGTGTAACTCTTTACTTGTACACCAAAAATCCAAACATATATACTACAATAATCATTTACGCCATACAAATAGGATATACTTATTAAAACCCAACCACACACATATATATTTAACGTAATATTATCATATTTATAAACATTCCATATTTAAAATATCTTATAACCACATCAATTCAACACTCAATACATATCAATTTTACATATGCTAATCACTTAATTAAATCCAAAATAACAAACCATATACATCACAATTACTTATCTATCACAACTCATATCACCACCAAATATGCATAATTATAAACCTCATTGATAAACCGAATGCAAGTAGTAATTTACACTTACTAACATGTTTCAATTTTTAATTCATAGATTATTCTTACTTAACTACTAATTTCAAACATACTATACACATCATTTATATATATCTATATATAATACATAACCTATGTACTCTACTTAACATTATTCATCTTATTGAATACATCAACTTACTTACCTAATCTACTTAAAATACCGAAACACATAAAAAGGATATCCCCATTTATTTACATGTCTTACGAAATCTTTACTACCCATATAAGATTAAACTATAATCAAAATATATTTAAACCTTAATCCAACCAAAACAGAACATAGAAAGGAAATTTTAAGCCATTTTCACATGGCTTTAATACATACATTTTCGAATTAAACCAACTCCAAAACTAGTCTATACATGCCATGGTTTCAAAAGAAAATTTCAGCTTCTAAAATACCGTAATTAGTCGATAGTGTAATAGGCTTTACTGACGAATCCCCAAGCTTAAAATGACTTCAAAATCTATAAAAAAGAAAGGTAAACAAATACGAGGACACAGTAAACTATTTGAAGCTTAGTAAGTCAGAAGCATATATATATATTTCTCACTATCACTAATACAACCAAATTTACCAAGCTAACTAAACCAATTAAATATAATTATACATATAGTATATGCAGGCCGAATATTAACTTCTATATTACAAGCATATTCATCATTTACTATCTTACCATTATGATAATAAACCAAAATCACTTAGAATATCAAACATATTTACACATTATACAATTACTAATTAACCTTGAATCATCAATTTAATATAAAACTTACCTTAATTTCTTAACATGGTATAAATACATACCTGAACTTTTAAATTTGTTTCACATTCGTTCTTAGATTAACATTGCTCATTGAGCAGTTCGAAATTGAAAAAGGACATGTCAATAGTCGGAAACCTCGTACAACGCCAACGTCCCAGACAGGGTCTTACACGTAAACAAAAATCGATGCCAACATCCCAGACGTAGTCTTACATGAAATCGCATATCAGATATCATATCTATTCTTAGAGCTCGTAAAAGGCTTCTAGATACTGAACTTAATCAAATCAAACTCAAAAATGCATTTTTTTGTTCTAGTTTAATCACATTCGGCCATCAACAAATAAAATTCATAAAATTTCATTTATTAAGTAACTTACATATATAATCAAATTTAACAACATTTATATGCTTACAGACTTACCTCGGATATCGACGGACACAGTTGACTACTTTCGACTTTCCTCGATCTAATTTCGTTTTCTTTGTTTCTCGATCTAAACATATTAAAAATTAACTCTTTTATTCAAAAAATCATTTAGTTTAGTCCAAAAACACACAAATGGGAAAATTACCAATTTTCCCCTGACATTTCACACTTTTTACAATTTAGTCCCTATTTCACAAAATAAAAAATTAACAAACTATCATTGCACAATAGCTTAGCCGAATATTCACTAAGCTAATGTAAGTCCATGCATGTCATATATTTCACATTTTAGTCCCTCAATTTACACTTTTCTTAATTTAGTCCTTAATACACATTTTTATTAAAAATACTAATTAAAACATGAAAATCTAACAACATATATTTATTTTCCATCATCTAACAACAAAAACAACAAGCTCTCTTCAATGGCATATCACAAAATACACAACCAATTCAAAAATTCAAGCATGGGCTTTAAAGATAACTTAGCAACGATCTCAAAAACGTAAAAGTTATCAGCAATCAAAACAAAACAAACCTTGAATCAAGCTTGTAAATTGGCCGAACCTAGCTTATGTTTTTCTTTTTTTGTTTTCTTTAGTTTCGGCCATAAGAAGATGAAGAATAATGAATTATATTTTGATATAATTTAACATATAATAACATATTACTAGTTTACTTATTTAACCTTTGTTTATAAATTTATATACCTTATAATTCAAGGTCATTCTTAACCAATACCACCCACTCACTTAATAGTGGGTTAATAACCTATTGAGGACTCCACATTAAAAAGACATTAGCAATTTAACACATTACACATTAACTAGCCTTTTTATCTTTTTACGCGATTAAGCCCTTTTTCTTTAATTAAGCACTCAAACAATAAAATTAATTCACGAAACTTTCACACATGTAAATTCACACATAATAAACTTTAGGGATTTTCGTCCCCGAAAATCTTACTAGTGAATAGGTTTGGATAACGTCCTTTCATTGTATCCTCTAGTTCCCAAGTTGCTTATTCGGCTCCGTGTTTATGCCACAGTACCTTAACTAATAGAATTTTCTTATTTCGTAACTCTTTAACCTCACGAGCCAGAATGCAAATCGGTTCTTCTTCATATGACATATCAGACTTAATTTCAATATCGGTCGGACTAATCACATGTGTAGGATCGGATCAGTATCTACGAAGCATCGAAACATGAAATACATTGTGAATCTTTTCTAGCTCAGGTTGCAACAGCAATCTATAAGCAACCGGTCCGACACGCTCTATAATCTTTACAATCCAATGAATCTCGGACTCAATTTGCCTTTACGACCGAATCTGAGTATTTTCTTCCACGGTGAGACTTTCAGAAAGACTTTATCTCCAATCTGAAACTCTATATCTTTTCTCTTCAAGTCTGCATATGATTTCTGACGACCCGATGTAGTTTTCAGACTATCCCGAATCACTTTCACTTTCTGCTCAGTTTCTTTAATCAAATCGACCCCGTGTATCTTATTTTCGCTAAGCTCGGTCCAATACAATGGTGTACGACATTTACGACTGTACAAAGCCTCGTAAGGTGCCATTTTGATACTAGATTGAAAGCTATTATTATACGCAAATTCAATCAAAGGCAAGTATCGTTCCCATGTACCTTCAAACTCAAGAATGCAACATCTCAACATATCCTCAAGTATTTGAATGATTCGTTCAGACTGATTATCTGTTTGTGGATGGAAAGCTGTGTTAAAGTGCAGTTTCATACCTAAAGCATCTTGAGGTTTCTTGCAAAACCGCGGTGTAAACCTCGAGTCTCTGTCCGAAATAATAGAAATAGGTACCCCGTGCAACCTCACAATCTGAGAAATGTATAATTCAGCAAGTTTATCAAGTGAATAATCAGTACGGACCGGAACAAAGTGAACCAATTTCATCAATCTATCAACAATAACCCAGATTGCATCTTTCTTGCTCGTGTCAACAGTAAACCGGATACAAAATCCATCGTGACTCGGTCCCATTTCCATTCAAGTATCATGATCGGCTGAAGCAATCCAGAAGGTACCTGATGCTTGGCTTTTACTTGCTGACATATTAAACATTTCGAAACAAAGTCAGAAATGTCTCGTTTCATACCGTGCCACCAATAGTGCTGTTTCAGATCGTTATACATTTCCGTGCTACCTGGGTGAATAGATAATCGACTATTATGAGCTTCCTTCAATATCATCAAAATTAACTCTGAATTTTTCAGGACACATAATCGGTTTCTAAATCTCAAACAATCCTCAGCATCAACTAAAAACTCTGAATCAACATTCAAGTCACACTGACCCCGTTTTGCAATTAAATCATTATCGGCTTTCTAAGCTTCACAAATCTGTTGAACAAATAACAGTTTTGCTTTCAACTCAGCTACTATCGCACCATCATCAAACATAGCTGTCTGCGCGTTCATTGCACGCAAAGCAAACAGTGATTTTTGACTTAGGGCATCAGCAACAACATTAGCCTTTCCCGAATGATAGTCAATTACAAGCTCATAGTCTTTTAGCAACTCTAACCACCGTCGCTGTCTCAAATTCAGAAACTTCTGAGTCATCAAATATTTCAGGCTTTTGTGATCAGAATAAACATGACATTTTTCACCAAATAAATAGTGGCACCATATTTTCAAAGCAAAAACAATAGAGGCCAATTTGAGATCATGCGTCGGATAGTTCTTTTCATGTGGCTTTAATTGTCTCGAGGCATAAGCTACAACTTTGCCTTCCTGCATCAAAACACAGCCCAAACCGTTCAAAGATGCATCACTAAAAATGACAAATTCTTTATCCAATTCTGGCTGAACTAATACTGGAGCTTCGGTCAACAAGGCTTTCAACTAGTTGAAACTTTTCTGGCACTTCTCTGACCACTCGAACTTAACATCTTTCTGCAATATCTTCGTCATCGGGGTTACAATCATAGAGAATCCTTTCACAAACCGTCTATAGTAACCAGCGAGTCCCAAAAAGCTTCGAACTTCAGAGACGTTTCTCGGAAGTTTCCAATCAAGTATAGCTGAAATTTTACTCGAATCAACCCGAATACCTGATGCTGATACAACATGGCCCAGAAAACTAACTTCACGTAACCAGAACTCGCATTTATTGAACTTTGCATACAACTTTTTATCTCGCAAAGTTTGTAACATAAGTCTCAGATGTTCGGCATGCTCGGTTTCATCATGAGAGTAGATCAAAATGTCATCTATGAATACTACCACAAACTGATCCAGATACTATCTAAAGATCTGATTCATCAAATCCATGAAAACAGCAAGTGCATTAGTAAGTCCGAAAGGCATAACCAGAAACTCGTAATGTCCGTACCTCATTTAGAAAGCTGTCTTTGGCACATCAGAGTCTTTAACTCGCAACTGATAGTAACCCGATCTCAAATCTATCTTCGAAAACACTGAAGCCCCTTTTAACTGATCGACCAAATCGTTAATACGTGGCAACGGATATTTATTCTTTATAGTCACCTTATTAAGTTACCGGTAATCAATCCAATTTTTCATCATTCCATCTTTCTTTTTCACAAATAGAATTGGCGCACCCTAGGGAGAAAAACTCGGTCGTGCGAAACCTCTATCTGTCAACTCTTGTAACTGTGCTTTCAACTCTTTTAATTCAGTCGGTGCCATACGGTACGGAGCTATCGAAATCAGAGTCGTCCCCGGTACTAACTCAATACCAAACTCTACCTCTTGAATAGGTGGCAAACCCGACAATTCTTCGGGAAATATATCAAATACTCACACACAACTGGTACGAATTCAATCTCTTTTCAGTCACTTTTCTATCAAGAACATATGCAAAGTAAGCTTCATAACCTTTTCTTACATACTTCTGAGCCAACATCGAGGATATCACTATCGATAAACCATTCAGATCATTAGATTCAATCCGAATATTCTCATCATTCTTGCATCTTAAATCAATAGTCTTTCTTTTACAGTTAACCACAGCATTGTGTAAAGTCAACCAGTTTATACCCAAAATTATATCGAACTCGTCAAATGGCAACAATATTAAATCAGCCGAAAAACACAAATCTCGAATCATCAATGGACAATTCTTACACACTTTGTCAGCTGAAACACACTGGCCTAGGGGGTTTGATACTCTAATCACAAACTCAGTAGACTCAACAGACAAAGTCTTACTGGATACTAAATCTCACATACATATGAATGAGTCAAACCAGGATCAATCAATGCAATAACATTAGTATCATAGAGAGTGAAAGTACCAGTAATAACGTCTAGAGATGAGGCCTCCTCACGTGCGCGAATGGCATAGGCTCTAGCAGGTGCGCGAGCCTCAGATCTAACAGCTGTATCTTTAGTACCTCTCTGATTGCCACTCATATTACCTGCATTTCTGGGTGGTCTACCTTTAACTGTAGTGTTACCCGATCTCCTGTTCTGTACCGGGTTTTGATTCACCAACTCTGGGCACTCACAAATATAGTGATCCTTCGACCTGCATTTAAAACAAGCTTTATCAAGCAATCTACAACTGCCGGGATGTCGCTTACCACAATGTTCACATTCAGGTTGATTTGATCTGACATTACCCACACTCGCTACTGAAGTAGCTCTCAAACTCACAGGTGGTCTATCCCTATCCCGTCGTGAAAACCCCGCAGTACCTTTTGAACGGCTAGTATAATCTCTAAATTTCTTTGAGGTTGATTGGAATGACTTGTTGAATGGTCTTTTATGGAAATCTCTAGCTTGAAAATTAGCTTTTCTCTTCCCTTTCCCTAGCTCTTCAGCTTTGCAAACTCGTTCAACAAGTACTACAAACTCTTTTATCTCAAGTATGCCAACAAATAGTTTAATGTCTTCATTCAGCCCATCTTCAAACCTTTTACACATAATAGCTTCGGTTGATATACACTCTCGAGCGTACCTACTGAGTCTTACAAATTTTCGCTCATACTCTGTCATTGTCATCCGACCCTGCTTCAATTCAAGAAATTCTTTGCGTTTCTGATCAATAAATATTTGACGAATGTATTTCTTACGGAACTCAGTTTGAAAGAATTCCCAGGTCACTCGCTCTTTCAGAACCACCGATACTAATGTATTCCACCAGTGATACGCAGTGTCCCGAAGTAAAGATATGACACACTTTAAGCACTCATCAGGGGCGCAGGATAGCTCATCGAACACTCGGATAGTATTATCAAGCCAGAATTCAGCTCGTTCAGCATCATCATCATCAGTGGCTCTGAACTCTTCAGCCCCATGTTTTCAAATTTTATCAACAGGAGGCTTAATCAATCTCAACATATCACTTACTTAAGGTATAGCAGGCATTAAAGATGGATTAATCGAGGGTAAAGGTTGTTGTGCAGCCAGATTAGTCCGGATATATTGAGTAAACCAGTCGCTCATCATTTGGTAAAAGGCTTGTTTAGCCTCTCCCTCCTGGTTACTCGAAGTCAGTCTAGAGTCTATTAGCTCGGTCCCTTGTACGGGAGTAGGCGCTATACTCTCAACATCATTAGCTACGACTTGATCGGGATCCATTACTATGCAAAAAGGCATTTTCAGATGTCAGAAGTCATCAGACTATCGCAGTATAAATCATGGCATGTATAGCTAGACTCACATACGCTACGTTAGTCCTAGAATCGACTAAACTGTTGCTCTGATACCAATAAAAATGTAACACCCTTAACCCAATCCGTTGCTAGGTTAGGGTTACAAGGCATTACTAGACGTAGTAGAATTTAATCTAATCATTAACACTCTTTATACACCAAAGAATAAATTTCTTTCATAACATTTTCAGAGTTAACACTTCCACAAATCAACTATAATGCCAATCAAAATTTAGCAATCTGACATATTCAAAATTTTCAAATTTATTAAATCGTAACTTACATCTAATTATTAACATGTGTTCATTCATGATAAATATATACTAGTAAGAATACAGATTTGAGAAAACTTGTTCATTTAATTCCATAATAGATTTTTGTTATTTTTAATAAAATGACCAATCCTAATTTATTCAAATAATGCCTTCGAATATGCTATATTGATAGAGGGTTGCGCGCGGACCAAAAATCGAGTTACCAAGTCACGAGAAAACTCTTACGAGGCTCTAAACGAACAGATCTGAAACGAAACAAAAATTAAAAGATTAGAACTTTGAATTTCCAGATCTGGAATAAAAATCCCCAAATCAGCAAAGAATCAAATTGAGAATAGGAATAAATGTTAATAAAGGTTCTTGGGGAATCAAGAACATGTAATTGAACCCAAAGAATACTCCAATCTGCCGAATCTGAAAAGAAAGACACAAACAGTAAGTTAAATTTCCCCAAAATTCCAGCAATCAAAACAACCCAAATCTGAAAAGAAGAAATCGACAAGAACAAGGAATTTAGGGATTTTGAACGAATTTTGCTACCAAGAACAAAAGGGGCGATCCGATCTTTAGTAAAGAAGAGGGCGAATCAGATCTGGAATACTTTGGAATGCCTGAAACGCAACAAGAACAGCAAACAAAGTGATTAAATAAAATCGACACAAGCAGAATTTAAAAGAAAAAATTGACAGCAAGAAATTAAAAGATAAGTCCTAAGAAGCCTTGAAATCGATACAGATTTCACAACTCCCTTCAAACGGCTCTAATCTCCCCTCCAATGAAGAACAATGGCAAGAAGAAGGCTGAAGATGGCTCCTACAATCAAAAAGATTGTTAAAACTACTTCTAAAGGAAACTCAAGAGAAAATTCTTGGAGAAAACTCAAAGAGAATTTTCACTCAAACAAATCTGAAATTTTCAATGTAATTGTAATGTGTCTAAGGGTGGCTGGCCAAGCCATATATATAGGCCTCCTAACTACTTTCCTAGCCTTACTAGGAAAACTTAAAAAAAAACCCCTAATTTTGACTTTTAAAGGGGAATTTCGTCCAATGCCTTTAAATGGGCCTCTTGGACTGAATTTTTACATAAAAATTTATTCATAAAGTCTAAAATTAAAATTAAGTATTTAAAGAATTAAATTGGGCCACTTTGACAATTTCGCCTGATTTTCAGCTAAGTCTAATTTAAACTTCTAGATTGGGCTTGGAACATCTTATTGGGCCTTGTCTTCAAGAACTTGGGCTTGTAATCTGTTCTCTCCCGAAATTGGCTTGTTAATGCTCGTAACTGATATCTAATGCGCCTTAGTTGCAAGATTCGGTTTCTTGGATCAAGATTTCCTAGATTTGAAATCTTGATTTTCTTGATTCTTGAAATTGCTCAAAACAACAAAATTGGACCAAGATTCGATTTCTTGATTTTCTTGAAAACAAGAAAGTGAATCTTGATTTTCTTTTTCCTTCGTATACGCATCTAAGGCCTTTGTGACTTGTATCATATATATTCAAGTCATAATTTAAATAGCTTAAAAGTTCACATATCTAAAACACAAACACAATTTAGCCTTATTTAGTACCTACCCAAAGGGGCGAATATACATGAATATATATATACACTTATGCTTTAACCTAGCTGAATAAAATTTAAACACCATATATTATATATTTATTATTTACCTACTATTAAAAAATGAATTTCCTAGCCGATAGCTTAATAATTTCTCATTCTTTAGTAAACAAGCTAAAGCCAAATTTAATATGCACATAATTAAATATTTATACTTTAGCCCAACATATATATATAGTTAACTATATTAATGAAAACTAAGTGTAACTCTTTACTTGTACACCAAAAATCCAAACATATATACTACAATAATCATTTACGCCATACAAATAGGATATACTTATTAAAACCCAACCACACACATATATATTTAACGTAATATTATCATATTTATAAACATTCCATATTTAAAATATCTTATAACCACATCAATTCAACACTCAATACATATCAATTTTACATATGCTAATCACTTAATTAAATCCAAAATAACAAACCATATACATCACAATTACTTATCTATCACAACTCATATCACCACCAAATATGCATAATTATAAACCTCATTGATAAACCGAATGCAAGTAGTAATTTACACTTACTAACATGTTTCAATTTTTAATTCATAGATTATTCTTACTTAACTACTAATTTCAAACATACTATACACATCATTTATATATATCTATATATAATACATAACCTATGTACTCTACTTAACATTATTCATCTTATTGAATACATCAACTTACTTACCTAATCTACTTAAAATACCGAAACACATAAAAAGGATATCCCCATTTATTTACATGTCTTACGAAATCTTTACTACCCATATAAGATTAAACTATAATCAAAATATATTTAAACCTTAATCCAACCAAAACAGAACATAGAAAGGAAATTTTAAGCCATTTTCACATGGCTTTAATACATACATTTTCGAATTAAACCAACTCCAAAACTAGTCTATACATGCCATGGTTTCAAAAGAAAATTTCAGCTTCTAAAATACCGTAATTAGTCGATAGTGTAATAGGCTTTACTGACGAATCCCCGAGCTTAAAATGACTTCAAAATCTATAAAAAAGAAAGGTAAACAAATACGAGGACACAGTAAGCTATTTGAAGCTTAGTAAGTCAGAAGCATATATATATATTTCTCACTATCACTAATACAACCAAATTTACCAAGCTAACTAAACCAATTAAATATAATTATACATATAGTATATGCAGGCCGAATATTAACTTCTATATTACAAGCATATTCATCATTTACTATCTTACCATTATGATAATAAACCAAAATCACTTAGAATATCAAACATATTTACACATTATACAATTACTAATTAACCTTGAATCATCAATTTAATATAAAACTTACCTTAATTTCTTAACATGGTATAAATACATACCTGAACTTTTAAATTTGTTTCACATTCGTTCTTAGATTAACATTGCTCATTGAGCAGTTCGAAATTGAAAAAGGACATGTCAATAGTCGGAAACCTCGTACAACGCCAACGTCCCAGACAGGGTCTTACACGTAAACACAAATCAATGCCAATATCCCAGACGTAGTCTTACATGAAATCACATATCAAATATCATATCTATTCTTAGAGCTCGTAAAAGGCTTCTAGATACTGAACTTAATCAAATCAAACTCAAAAATGCATTTTTTTGTTCTAGTTTAATCACATTCGGCCATCAACAAATAAAATTCATAAAATTTCATTTATTAAGTAACTTACATATATAATCAAATTTAACAACATTTATATGCTTACAGACTTACCTCGGATATCGACGGACACAGTCGACTACTTTCGACTTTCCTCGATCCAATTCTGTTTTCTTTGTTTCTCGATCTAAACATATTAAAAATTAACTCTTTTATTCAATAAATCATTTAGTTTAGTCCAAAAACACAGAAATGGGAAAATTACCCATTTTCTCCTGACATTTCACACTTTTTACAATTTAGTCCCTATTTCACAAAATACAAAATTAACAAACTATCATTGCACAATAGCTTAGCCGAATATTCACTAAGCTAATGTAAGTCCATGCATATCATATATTTCACATTTTAGTCCCTTTATTTACACTTTTCTTAATTTAGTCCTTAATACACATTTTTATTAAAAATTACTAATTAAAATATGAAAATCTAACAACATATATTTATTTTCCATCATCTAACAACAAAAACAACAAGCTCTCTTCAATGGCATATCACAAAATACACAACCAATTCAAAAATTCAAGCATGGGCTTTAAAGATAACTTAGCAACGATCTCAAAAACGTAAAAATTATCAACAAACAAAACAAAACAAACCTTGAATCAAGCTTGTAAATTGGCCGAACCTAGCTTATGTTTTTCTTTTTTTGTTTTCTTTAGTTTCGGTCATAAGAAGATGAAGAATAATGAATTATACTTTGATATAATTTAACATATATTAACATATTACTAGTTTACTTATTTAACCTTTGTTTATAAATTTATATACCTTATAATACAAGGTCATTCTTGACCAATACCACCCACTCACTTAATAGTGGGCTAATAACCTATTAAGGACTCCACATTAAAAAGACATTAGCAATTTAACACATTACACATTAACTAGCCTTTTTATCTTTTTACGCGATTAAGCCCTTTTTCTTTAATTAAGCACTCAAACAATAAAATTAATTCACGGAACTTTCACACATGTAATTCACACATAATAAACACAGAATAAAAATATTGAAATATTTTTCAGACTCGGATGTGTGGTCCCGAAACCACTATTCTGATTTGGGCCAAGATCGGGCTGTTACAAATTCAACTAGCCTTTTGGGTGGCAAAGCAATCAAATATTCAGTACCAACTCTATAACACCCCTAACCCGTTTCCGTTACTAGATCAAGGTTACAGAGTATTACGACATACATTCAATCAAATGACATCGCAAAACCATTCAAATATTAATTTAAATATATATATATTCACTCCACACATTAAGCATAGCATACATATGCTTATAAGCCTTAAATCAAGTTTACGGGACCTTAAAAATAGTTTGAAAACAATTCGGGACTAATTTGAAACAAAATATAAAAACATAGAAAAAATTGAACTATTTTAGAAACAGGGGTCGCACAACCGTATGACAAAGCCCAAACCGTGCGCAATTCAAAATTTGGGTCACACAACCGTGTCGCAGATCGTGTGCCCACCGGTGTGCAAATCGAAATAAGGTCACACAACCGTGTCATAGACCGTGTGCCAAATTGTGTGAGATTCAGAATAAGGTCACATGGTCGTGTCTTCATGCCATGTAACTACTTGATGCCGTGTGGAAAAACCTGCACTTATAATCAATATGACTCATGACCATGTGAGGAGACTGTGTATGGCACACGGTCATGTGATAATCCGAGTCCCAGGCAATGTGCACCTAAAATGACTTCCAAATCAAGCTAAATCATTACCCATTTCTTAGGTTCCAAGCCAAACAAAAAACAAGCATTCATATACCTTTAAAACACATTCAAACAAGCTTAAAACATACCAAAACATACAATCTAAATGCCTAACCAATATGCCCTCAATGAAACCATATTTCATATACCAACCAATTCACATTCAAAGTTCACAAGTGGTTACTTTAAACAGATACCAAACTTACAATTCATCCATTCCATTCATATCTAATTCTACCATAACCTATTCAATCACAAGTAGCATAAACAAAATAACCAAAACCTATACATATAGACCATTACAAGCCAAAAGCCAAAGACATATATACAAGTGAGCCAAAATCAAGTTTTAACAACATCATCCATGTATAAGATATATCACAAGTAATAAGTATCCAAAACATATACAAGACACACCTATTACATGCCATATAATCTAAAAGTAAACATGTCAAAATCTACCAAAAAATATTTTGATAGTGTGATCTTCAGGTTGACCCAATCGTCCGATTCCACAAAATGTTATTTACAAAGAAACGAAAAAATGACACGTAAGCTTCAATAGAGCTTAGTAAGTTGAATGGTTGAAACGATAAAACTTACAGTATAAACATAATACATTCACATGATTAATAAACAATAATCTTGTCAACCACATTCATTTAATATGTGAGTTTACATATACATATATGAGTTGCATAATCTATTCAATCACACGAGATCATTCAATATCAAGTCACGATAATATCGAAAAATCATGCAAACATTTATATAATTTAGTAACAAGTTGTTTACGACTAAAAATTTTCCCGATGAAAGATATAACATATATAGATACGTGGTTATCCACCGGTAACACAGCAGAAAGCTCAAACGAGCCAAACCAACTAAGAACACACCTTGGCACCAAGTGCCTAGCCCATAGACTAACATCCCTCTAGAAACACACTTGGACACCAAGTGTCAAGCCTGAAAGCTTTACATCCACCCCCAATAACATGCCAGAATCACTATAAATATAACACGATAGTCAGCAACAAATGTTGAACTCTGATATATTTAGTGGATAATAACAAGTCAAGAATCATCATCTCATCACAAGTCAATCCTGTACAACGTGCAATATAACCTATTGGCATGCCAATTGTACCCTATCCTATGGTCATCCGGGCTCAAAACATATCATCGTGTTAACAATGTTCAAGTCAATTACTTTATCAACTCACAACAGTTTATAAAAATTCAATTATACCAAAAATATTCAACAACCACAATTCACAATCAATATAACATTTCAAATTATACTAAACTAAACCTAATGAACTTACCGAGGCTAAACTGCAGAGATAGTAAAATTTTTAGGGATTGATTAGTAATTTTTTCTTTTCCATGATTATCTACTTGTTCTTGATCTATAAAATAGTATATTTCAATTTATTAGCTCCAACTATATATAATATTCAATTTATTGCATATGGCTTCCTATTTACAATTTTTTTCACATTTGTCCCAAACTTTTACATTTTATTCAATTTGATCCTTAAGACCAAATCATGATTATTTTCATAATTAAACCCTTTATCCATTTGACCTAATTCATAATCATCCCATATCAGTCCTTACATGCTAAAATTTCACAAGAAAAACATGTTATAATTATTTTATTTTCAATTAAATCCCTAAACTTAAAAATTATACAAAATTACTTTACAAAGTAATCCTATTTAACACCCAAGCTTAATAATCTACCATTAAAATTCAAAAATATATCATACTTATCAATGAAATCTTCCAAAATATTTAACAGTTTTACAAATTAACCCCCGGGTTACCTAGATTTCATTACAACAATCTCAAAAACATAAAAAATTATTAAAAACAGGATCAAATTTACTTACATGCAATAACAAGAATTGACCGAAGCTTTCAAAGCTCTCTAATGGTGCATTCAGCTAGGAAAAAAATAAAGGAAGAAAATGATACTTGGTTTTTCTTTTGTTTTTGTTTTTATTTACCTATTTACCATTTTACCCTTTTAATTTAACTTAATAATTAACAAAGTTTTGTCCATAATTGTCCACTATCTTTCTATAAGGTTTATTTACCAATTAAGTTCATTAATTTACATTTTAATAGCTATTTAATACATTTAAATAATATAAACTAACTTTTTCTACTTTTACAATTTAGTTATTTTTAATTAATTAATTATCTAAAGATTAATTTCTTAACCAAATTTTAATACGACCCGAATAACCTCATAAATATTAAATAATTAATATGTATGAACTCACACGTTAAAATTGTGGCATCAAAACCACTATTTCCAACACCACTAAAAATCGGGTTGTTACAAACTCAAATGGGGCACTCGACACAGGTGGCCACATATTCTCAACTAGAACTAAGAGAATTCAGATTTCCATACATTGTACATGTGTTCCAGTCTGTACACTTCGTTAATATATGATGTATATTGTATTCATGTCTGTGCACATGCAGCAATTGCATGTGCGCATGGGAATCGAAGTGCTTGGAATTTCCCACAATTGTAGGTCCCTTGTGTTAATGAAACATGGTACGCTACCTCGGCAATATCTTGTCGGGTCTAGTGTACTCCGTGACCCGAAATGATAGGTTTTGACGTGAGTGACACACTATATACATAATGTTTGCTTTCTCTACATTTTGTTTAATTTCTTTCATGAGATCCTTGCACCAAACATGACCGTCCGCTATCTGTCAAACATATTTCTCCGACCGCTTTGAAAATAAGGCTGCCAAGTGAAAGTATGTTTCTTTCACAATCGAGGTTATCGAAAAATGACATGTCCCCTTCAATATAGAATTGATACATTCCGCTAGGTTCATTGTCATGTGCCCGTATCATAGACCCCTATTATACGTTTGTGTCCACTCGTTGAAGGGTATGTTAGCTAGGTATGCTGCACCATATCTATTGATGGTACGCAAGTTATCTAGCATTTCATGGAAATAATGTTGGACGAGCTCATACCCTATCGAAAATTCAAAGTAAAAAATTATACCCATGAATGCAAACACTGCATATGTTATAGCATGATTCTAGAAATAGTGGAAACTACATACCTATTTTAATTACTTATTCTCATTGACTATTGACTTGCTGTCAAATGTAATTTTCAATTCAGGTCAATTCCGCACTTAAGGAGTTTGTTTTCTATGCAATTTAGGATTTTAATTTACATTTTCAATAATTAGGCCTTAGGATAAAAAGTGATAAAAATAAGTATTTTTAACACATTTTGTAGGTGTTGTGACCCAATAAGCTGACACCGGCCTCAGGTTGTGCTAATATGTTCAATTGAGTGTGTAGGATGGAGATATAATGACCCAATTGACGTGAAAGCAAAGGTCGAGTGATGCAAAAATTTCTCAAAACGTCAAAGCATCAAAAGAACGACATTAGGCTAAAGTTGCATGTCGTGTTACACCTCGCAAGGGGTGTGGCACGACACAAGGCCGACGTGCTGCCCAATTTGATCGGGGTTATTTTCGTCCACGTAACCAAAATTATTCAAATACCTAGGATGTGTTGAAGACCTAATTTGGGTTGCCAACACCTTTATAAAAAAGATATTAGGGGTTGAATGCAACTAAGTCATCTTAGACACCTTCAAAAACCCTCGTAGTTTAGAAGTAGATTTTGTTTATTTTCTTTTTAATTTTTCAATACTTTATTGCTTTCCTCTTGAAAGCAGTTTTGATTCAAGAGTTTATTTATATTATTCAAGTATTTTAGTTTATGTCCTTTTGCATTCGTTGTATTTCTTTATTCCAATCAAGAAATTTACTATACTGTTCCCCATTCGATATTTCATCCACGATTATTGAAATATCTTTTCTTCTCTGAATTGATCATGTTCTCTAGATGTTTTATTCAATTGAGTGGCTAATCCCTTAGGGAAGATTAATGAGTGGGTGGAGATGTGATGAACGGAGGATTTAGGGTTTTTCAAGAGGGATTAGTGGTATAAATTATGTGTTCTTAAATTGTTAGGCTTGACAACCCTAATAAGTTATCATAGGCAAGACGAGGTCGGTAGATAAGTCGAACCAAGTAAATCGTAATTTATCCTGGTTGAGAAAGTGAGGTCGGGAGATAAGCAAGTATCAACCAACCAATTAGTAAATTAGAGGCTGGGAGGTAATTGTGACACCCCAAACCCGACTAGGACAAACAAACCCGAATTTGAAGTATTACATTAGCCACCTAAGTGATTCTTTGGCTAACGACCACCCAAAACACACTCCTGACCTTATAACACCTCAATCTTATCTAATTATTAGTTATTTATTAACGCGGAAGCAAATTATGAGCCAATTTTAAAATTTTCCTAGGTAATTTAACCTAAAAGCATTTTCGTCATTTTTACCACCTATGGTAAAACTAGCCTGATTTTAGATCTAAGTGTTTACTAACCTTCTTTTAGTCTAATTATACAAGCTTAAAAATTTCAGCTTAATTTGAGTTCGTTTACTATTTCTAATTCAAGTTTTATTATTAGGGACTAAATTGTAACTTAAACAAATTAGAATACCAATTTAAAGAGACAAAAATTCAAACCCCCCAAAACCCACACGGCCATGTCCCCCAGACCGTATGTCATTAAACAACTGTGTTTGCGTCTTGAAAAACTTTTAAACTGATCGTACATGCCCGTGTGTGATGGCTTCAGTCTCCACATGCTTTTGTCACTTACCCAGACACCCTTGTGAAAACCACTATACCTATTTTTGAGAAAAACTCATTTTAAAACCCGATTTTGTATATTTTAATGGCCAATTAAACCTGATTTAATTACGATTAATTAACATACATATACATACACCTTCAATTGAGTTTATTGACATCAATCAAGCCTCAATTATATAGAATTAGGCAATGAATTCCATGCATAACAAACACCGAATAAATCAAACAAGTGGCGTACCTTACTTGCTAGTAAACCACTCTATGGAAGCTTCATTTAAACAATCGTTAGTACAAATTTCATGATTCACACATTCTGTTATCAATCACCGTGTTATCAAGCAACAATACATCATAAATCATTCAATAATTATACTCAAATATGCCTCAAAATTATTATAAAACCATCCAAAATAAAATGTCTAATGTCCAATATCAAATTACAACCAAAGTTAAATTAATTCTCGGGAGTTCCACAATGCCCGATTACAGTCTCTAAAATGTGTAATAAAGTCTCTACTAAGCCTAAATCTCTTGAAACTCTCTTCCTCGGCTCCTCAGCTCCTCAATCCTGACGATTATCTGCACAAATTGTGAGGGTATGAGCTTTAAAAAGCTCAGTGGTTGTTAATAAAAATGACTAGTAAATCAACATCCAAATCATGCTTAAATCACATCCAATCAATCACCAATTATCAGCCATAATAATGAAACATGTCAATTTAATTTCCATATGCTTTATCAATATCAAGAATCAATTATTCATGGTTTACAAACATCAAATGATATAACAATAATGGTTTACAAACATCAAATGATATAACAATAATCACACATAAATATATTGGCATACGCTTCTCATGGCTTAATCGGGTGATCATACATCGTATAAACAGATCTTCAAACTCCCACAAATATCAAATACAGTCTACTGTGTTGAGCGGGTCAAAGCACACGCTCCCTTATATCACTTCAAGTAACCCAATGAGTGGAGACTTATGCTCAACACTTCCTTATCTACTCCAAACAAATCAGTACACCTAAAGCCATATGCTCATAATGTCACAAATAAAGGTGAATACTCACAAATCCTATGACATGCCAACTATATCTAATGGATCCACCATGCATGTTGCCAATATATTCAGTCAAACATAGCATATAAATCAATCATTATTGTGCTCAATTTAATATGACAAAATGCTTATATGTAACATGTAACATAGCCATTTAACATCTAATGAAATCAAGCATTTCATTTGTCATTTTCCAATTGGTAACAACAATGTATCCTGATCGAAAACTCTGGTAATCATCAATATAATTAGCCTAATTAAACTGCACAAAATCACCTGAATGCTTACTTACCATTATTCAATAAAAATTCAACTCTTGTACATATAATATTAATCTTGCAAAAATCAGCCATTCAACCATAATTAATCAATTGAAATCATCAATAAAGCTATTAATTAAACATAAATGAAGGTCAATTTACCAAATCACCCTTAGAAACACTCACCACACAATTTATTCTACCACAAACAAGTGATCAACCAAGTAAATCCAAGCTTCAATTCCTGTTAGCTCAATCCTCTTCAAGATTCAGAGCTTTAATAGAGATAAAGTAAACATTACCACCTTTCCAATGCTATAATAAACACAAATTTTAATTAACTATACTAATTGAAATCCTCTCACAAAGATACCTTACTAGATTTGTAACATCAAGTCGAAAACTCGATTCCTCACAAAATCGATCTCTCCAACCTTCCTAAACACTTTCAATCATCAACACTAGATCAAATACACATATACTAAGCATCAATTTCATCTTTAAATAAATGCCACAAAATTCTGGAAAATTAATTCATGAAGATGATGAAATTCAGATTTCTTTAAATTACCTCAAAAATCATGTTTAATCTTGGTAATTAAGATGAAAAAACTTTTAATAAATCCATTTTGATTTGGAACATACATTAATTTGTGGATGTCCTCTAAAAATTCAAGATCCACCATTAAAGAACCATGTGTTCTTGGAAAAAGATAACATTGATAAAAATCTTTTAATTGACTCTCGAGTCATGTGAAAATGTTTATAATCATTATAAAAATAAGTTTAGGATTGAAAATTACCTTTAATTCGCTCTAAATTTTTTGATTGAAAATCTTGATTCAAGAAACTTGAGAAATTTCAAAATATTTTTGGCTAATTTTGAGAATAATTTTGGGTGAATTGAGGGTATTTTGAGAAGAAAATTGGTTGGATCTATTCTCTGATGACAAATCTTTAAAATCATGTAAAATTTTTTTTAAAGCTCTCTAATCTGATGTAAAATGTGTGAAAAGTGGGCTAGATACACTAAATTTTCCCTTGTTTTACAATTAAATCATATTTAATTAATATTTTAATTTTACTCAAATTACCCCTAATAAATATTATTTTAAAATTATTTTTCAACCCAAATTGATTATTTTCACTAATAAACATTTAAAATATTTAAAATTAATTTTTTAAAAATATTTTTTTAATTTTTTGGATTATTGTTTAATCGATTTTAGATAAAATTAACCTCCTAAATTAAATTAAAAATTACTAGAAACCCTATAAATTCTTAGTTTCACACTCAGAACCTGAAAAATATACCCGAAACTACTAGAGTTGCGTGACATTTGAGAAAATGTGAGTACTCGCCAATATTTGCCCACCAAGCTTAGAATTTGCCAATTGAAACTGGCTGTTGGCATTCTCGCTAGCTTGGATCTCTAAGTGTATGTCACCAACGATATGTCATTATGACTAAAATATTCTCTTCTTCTTCGTTAAACTAGAAGCTGAGGTTTATGGGGTAATTAGTAGATGTTTCAACTCCCTTGTAAGTCTGGTAACTCTGTATGTTAGGATTTTGAAAGAGTAAGGATGTTAAGAAGCATATAAATAGTAAGATATGAAGAAGATGCCCTGCATGAGGGTCATCTGTAACCAAGGTGATAGTAAATTATCTGTAAATGGGTTTCTAATGGTGATTCCATGTTCTTTTAAGCTGTTGCTACTACTAGTTCGGGAAGGATGATTAGATTTAGAAATTCGAGCTACAATAAAGGTGAGTTTTAAGTAAGTCTTTATCCTGACTCGTGTATTTTAATTTACAATGGAAAATTGTATGATGATGTTATTTCGAATGTTTGGTGAGTGTGAGTGTGTGTTAAGTATCATAAACTTGTTGCATATTTACAAATGAAATAAATAAGTTACTGCATGAACAATAAGATGTGTGGTATTTATGCATATGGTATCAAGTATGAGAGAGTATGAATTAGTCAGGTGAGTGAATGGATCTAGGTAACTGTATTTAGTGGTAAGTAAGTAAAACATCCATTTGTGATGCCTCTAGTAGGGTAAGTACATTGCTAATCGGATAGACAGATCACAGTGACAACGAAGACACTCATGATGTAGCCTCTTGTGAGATGTAAACCAGACTGGAAAAAGACGATATGAGGATGAGTAAGACCAAGTGGTTGAGACCAATGGCATTGTATTTCAATGAAAATATTCATGGTGATGCGTCTGTTGAGATGTAAACCGGACTGGAAGATCACAACATGAAGATATGTATAAGCCCATGAGGGAGAAACCCATGACACCCTCTAAGTTAGTTCATTAGGATAGTAAACACGTAACTTTATGTGAAACCTTTGTGTAATATTCTGTAACGCCTTTGTGGCATATTCTACAATGTCTTTGTGGCATATTTTGTAATGCCTTTGTGTGGCGTATTCTATAATACTTGTGTGGCGTATTCTTTAACGCCTTTAAGGCAAAATCTGAAGAACCGCTCTCGGGTAAGGATCCGAGTAAGTTTAAGGATATCTCAGTTGGATAGCCTTATGATGAAATTTTATATTGACCTAAAGGTATTTCCTAAAATTGTTCTAAATTGTGTTTCTGAGGAGTGAATTTACCATAGTAGCCGTCGGTATAGAGATTTTGGTGTATTAGCATCCAATAAATTCACTAACAATTTAATTTAACACTAAAACCTCCTTGACAATGACACCTACAACTTGACCACAAGCCGACGTGCATGCACCGTGGCTTGGAAATATGTAATTGAATAAAGAATTAAGTGTGGTGTCCGCAAGTGTACAGGTCAAATTACAATATAGTTACAGTTACAATGAAACACTTTGAAAGTATTCTGAAGATCATACCCAAGGGAGGTCTGTATAAACCAAACTAACAGTAAATTCTAACATTTTAAACTAGGTCTAAATAGCTACTGATTTACTCATTATTGTATAACTAAAACTAAAATTAAGAGTTGAAGAAATAAATACTAATTTGCATAAATCACAAAATTCCAAATTAATAATCAATTTAAACAATAAAAATGATGATTAACTTCCATGATTGTGATTAACCTAGATTTGGGAATTTTACCAATTAATTAAGAACTAACCTAGTTAATACATTTTGACCTAAAACTAAATTAATTAATCGGTTTAGTCCACTTATCTTTCGACCTGATGGATCTAAACCAGGCTAGGTTGAACTAGTTCAAAGTAGAATATCATTTCAGTCTCATTTACATAAGTTACTTCCTAGAGTCGTTAATTCTAGGGTTTAAGCGTATTCAACCTAATCCAATTAATCGGGCTATGAACCCTAATTTTAAGCTAACCACTCCCACCTCGGTCAATCAACCTTCCTGGGGTTTTAGTTACCGGTCATTCTAAATGCAAATGATCCTACCCAATTATTAAACATTTAAGCAATGAAAAAAAAAAGAGAAGGGAAAAGAAATCTCAAGAATCCAAGAATATGATACTACGATGGACGAACGTCCACGTTAGACCTGCGAACAACGTTTGATTATCAATTTGAATGGAAGCGTAAACAAAAATAAAATAAAATAAGAGAAATAAGAAATCAAACTGAAAACAACTTTGATTGAAAATTGAAAAGTACTAGAACAAGAATTGAAAGAAAAAATAAAATCTAAGTGATCACCTCCCGACGTGTGAATATCAATAGTGAGAATACTGCTACGAAAGATGTGGAATTAGTCAGTATTCACAAGTATACGGGTTAGGTTGTAATATAGATTTTTATAACGAAACATGAAAGTATTTCGAGGATCGTACCCAATGAAGGCATGATTATATTAATGTTAATTTCTATATCGACAACTCTAAGCAGTACTAATTTGAAACCACATTATGATAATTCATGCAGAATAATTAAATAGAAATAAATGATTAAAAAGATACTAAATAGTAGAAATAAAATAATTGTAAATCTCTCGACAGAACAAATAGAAGACTAACTCGCTTCAGTGCTCATAGCTAACTCCTAATCTAGGGTTCTATTCAATCAGCTAGTAGTTAACCTAGTTATTACCTCTCAATGTCTAACTAACCTAACTAGTCTGCAAGACCTACTTATCTCTCGACCTCACAGTTCAAACCGAGATAGGCTAAGTTATGCTTGATAGACTATTCTCTGACCTCATCTTTCTAAATAATTTCCTAGGGTTGTTAGGCCTAGGGTTTAATCTCTCTCAACCCAAACCAACTGATCTGATAAGAAACCCTAAAGTAGTCATTAACTCCTCTCACATCCGCTTGCTAATCTCCCTTAGATCTTAGTTGCTCATGAATCTAATTGCAGAAATCCCTAGAATTCAAACATCAATGAATATTAAAAGAAAAAGAGGGAAGAAACAGATTGATTCTGAATATTATTGAAGTGTAAAAACTTGAAGATATGTAATAACGTTGCATGATTCACAATCCTAAAACTGTAACACGAACAGTTGAAAAACTAATTTGAAAATTGAAACTAAAATATTTCAAAGCAAAAGCCTAATTTTAGAATTAAAACTAAAGATAAAAGAGGGAAAGTACTCAATTAAGTTATGAGCATTCCTATTTATAAGAGTCATGTTAGATGACTCATTCAGACCTAATACAAATGACTAAACATAATTAAATCGAGTTGTACGAACGAAAACACCCTTGACATTTTAATTGGCCTTGTTGCAGCTCTGTTGTGACACCGAAGGTAGTATACTCCTTTAAGGTGCATTCAAGGTTATGTCGCAACATCCTATGGTGTGTGCGCGACATGGACGATAGTATGCTCCTAAGGCATTGTAACAACAGGTTTTTCAGAGGTGTCGAAAATGGTGATTTTGGGACTATAATTTTGACTAGTGAGTTTATAAATATTATTTATTTAATATTTTTGAGTAGTGTCGTATTAAAGTTTGGTTCAATAATTTGGATGTTTGATTGGTTAATTAAGTAAAACGGATTAAATCATAAAAGTAAAAAAAGTTAATTACTATTAACTGAAAGCTGCTAAATGACTATAAAGACATGATTGTATGGCCTTATAAAGTAATTATACCACTAATAATTATATTGCACGGTTAAAGGAAAAGGTTTAATGAAATTTAAAGGTTTAATTAAAGGTTAATTTGGTAATTAAATAATTGCTTAACATAATCAAGTAACCAAAAAAATCTTCTTCTTCATTCCACCAGATTTTGATTGAAAGGCCATTGAAATGAAAGCTTGGAGTGTTCGATTCATGTTCTGGCTTGCATGCAAGTGAAATTTTACTCTGTTTTTAGTAAATTTTTTTATTTTCTGATCGTTGTAGCTTAGTCTAGCTAACCTAGGGATTATTTTGTAAAATTGTTAAAAGTTTTAGGATTTTCTATTAATGAATTTTAGGAGTTCTTAAGGTGGGTTGATAGATTTATTAGTTTGGTTGTCTAATAAGACTATTTTGTAAACTAATTTTAGTTAATTTTAAGTTTAAGGACTAAGTTTATGAAATAATAAATATAGCAAGGAATTCTTGTGAATGTAGTCATTTAGGGACCGTTAAAGGACTATAATAAATTTGGCATTAAGGTTTTTGGTCTAATTGTGAAATATATGTAAGTTTTGATTTAATGACTAAATTGTATAAAAGATAAATGTTTAGGGTAATTTTGTAAAAATGAAATTAAAGGGATTTTATGCATCTAATAAGTATTATAATGTGTTATATATTGATAGTTTGAAATTACTTATTATTTAGATCAAGAAACAAATCAACCAGACAATAATCATATAAAATAAAAGATAGCGGAGTATCGATGTCGCATTCATTGCTATTTTTGGTTAGGTAAGTTCGTATAGTTTATAAAAAAAAATTGATTGTGGTCTTTGTAAATTGATGAGTTGTGTATGTTGGTGAATGATTTATATCGTTTAGAAATCTTAAACTTTATATGAATCCAAATGCAATGATATTGTATTTGAGGTACGTGATTGAAAATGAGAAGTATATGGATGATATCATGTGAATGTGATAATGGTTAAGTAATTAAATGATATGGTTATGAAATAAGACCTGTATGAACTTTGTGAATGCCTAGGATTCAAATTACATGTCATTAAGGTTATTATCGTTTTGAGTGTTGGTATTGGATGTCCTAGCAATGGCTAAGATCCTGCATTTGTTGCAGATTCTTCACAGATCGTGTGGGCAACATCGTGTAGCTTATCATCCTAACCCATAGCTTATGTGAGCTGGCCCATTTCACTGCTCTTGTGAGCATTTTTCCCGCGTATCCAACGTTACTTCACTATGGTTCATCGAGTGAAAACTAGACATATATAAAAAGGTTAATTGTCATGGAAAATGGTTATATGATGTAATAACTGGGATATGAAATGGTAAAGTGTTAAATCTGAAAGATGATATTTGTACTAATTGTGATTACTTATGTATGATTATTAAGCTCGGATAGATTATACATTCATTTATGAAAGTACTAACCTGTAAGATTATACATTCATTTACAAAGTGTAAAAAATAGAATGTCGGTAATGAAAATCTATCGCAAAGAAAAGAGAAATAAAAAATAAAGAAAACACAGATTTTTACATGGAAATCCTTTCGGGGAAAAAAACCACGAGCAGAGGAGAAGAAAATTCACTATGTCGAATTCGAATGATTACAAGAGGAGTAAACTATGTCTATTTATAGGCTTGTAGAACCATATTATGATAGAAGTGTAGTAAGATTGAAACACCTTATTCTAATCAATATCAAATAGATGGAGTTTAATTAGGTTTAAAAAACCTTATTCTAAAATAAAATAAAAGTGTAATTCTATATGGATTTTACTTTTATTTTATTTTACCACTGTATTTTATTTAAAAAAGGATTTGGGTCACTTAATTCTAACAATCTCCATCTTGACACAAATTCTCAATGAACAAGTTCTTCATCACGAACTCTTAACGAACAAGTTCTCCACCTCTTCCATAAAACCCCTTAAGGATTTAACTTCAACAATGAACACCAAATAAGTCTAAGCAATACTCAAACTTGGTTATAGGAAGTGACTTAGTCATCATATCTGCATGATCTTCATGAAAACTAATTTTGCTCACAACAATATTACCACAAGCAATAATATCACGAACAAAATGATACCAAACATCAATATCTTTTGTTCTCTCATGAAACATTTGATCTTTTGTAAGGAAGATGGCTTTCTGACTATCACAAAATATTGTACTAATTTGAGGGTTTTCATTGAGTTCACTAAAGAGTCCCTTCAACCAAATAGATTCTTTACAAGCCTCATTAATCGCCATGTACTCAGCTTCAGTGGTAGACAAAGTGACTGTAGTTTGTAAAGTGGCTTTCCAACTGATTGCACAACCTCCGATTGTAAAGACATAACCTGTGAGAGATCTTCTTCTATGAAGGTCTCCAGCAAAATCAGCATCAACATACCCAATGACTCCATCTCCAGTTCTTCCAAATTGTAAGCAAACATTAGTAGTACCTCGTAAGTATCTTAAAATCCACTGAATTACTTTCCAATGTTCTTTACTGGGATTCACCATGTATCTGCTAACTACACTGACTGTATACGATAAATTTGGACGTAAACAAACCATAGCATACATGAAAGATATCATTGCACTAGAGTATGGAACATGTGACATGTACTTAATCTCATCATCTGATTATGGAGACAAAGTCGATGAAAGTTTGAAATGGGATGCTAAAGGAGTACTAACAAGTCTGAAATGGGATGCTAAATTAGTACTAACAGGTTTAGCACTTTGCATACTGAACCTACAAAGAACTTTCTCAATGTACCCCTTCTGACTTAGGTACAATTTACTTGATTTTCTATTTCTAAGAATCTGCATACCAAGTATCACCTTTGCTGGTCCCAAATCTTTCATCTCAAATTCTTCACTTAGTTGGGCTTTGACCTTTCTTATCTCTCATTTATCTTTCGCTGCTATCAACATGTCATCAACATAAATGAGTAGATACACAAAAGAACCATCATTTTTTTCTTAAAGTAAACACAACTGTCAAAGCTACTTCTTTTGAAATCATGAGAAGTCATAAAGGAATCAAACCTCTTGTATTACTGTCTTGGTTACTGTTTCAAACTGTAAAGGGAATTTTTTAGTAAGCAAACATAGTCCTCTTTATTGAGACTATAAAACCCTCTGGTTGTTGCATGTAAATATCCTCCTCAAGTTCTCCATGAAAAAATGCAATTTTTACATCTAACTGCTCAAGCTCCAAATCATGCATGGCCACAATACCAAGCAAAGCTCGAATCGAACTATGCTTTACAACTGGGGAGAACATATTTGTGAAGTCCACTATTGGAATTTGACTGTAACCCTTTGCAGCAAGCCTTGCTTTATATCTGGGTTCTTCAACTCCTAGAGTCCCTTCTTTCTTTTTAAACACCCATTTACAACAAACAACCTTTTTACCTTTAGGAAGTTTTACAAGATCCCATGTTCTGTTTTTGTGGAGTGATTCCATCTCCTCTTGCATAGCAAACATCCACTTTTCTGAGTCTTCACAGCTAACCGCCTTAGAATAATTAGATGGCTCTTGGTTTACATCTATATCTTCAGCCACATTTAAAGCATAGGCAACTTGATCAGCCTCAGCATACTTCTTTAGAGGTTTAATTTATCTTCTAGTTATGTTTTTGGCGATAGAGTATTGTGGTGAAGAAGAAACTCTATTCTGAATTTTTGTACTAGCTTAAAGAGTCGACTCTGTTGTAGATTTTGGATTAATATGATACTCCAGCTGCTTTAGATTTTCTTTATTGGAAGAGTCTTTAAGAGATAAGTTAGGTAGCATAACAGTTTCATCAAAAACAATATATATGCTAATCACAACTTTTCTATTTTTAGGACACCATAACTTATACCCTTTTACACCAGCTTTATAACCAAGAAAAACACATTTAATTTATATCGATTCCAATTTTCCATTATTAACATGAGCATACGCATGACACCCAAAGATCTTTAAATCAAAATAGTCAGTAAGATTTCCAGACCATACCTCTTGTGGAGTAGTTTTCTCAATGGCAACGGATGGATATCGGTTGATAAAAAAAATACAATAGAGACTACTTCAGCCCAAAACGACTTCAGTAAGTTAGCATTCGACAACATACATCGATCTTTCTCTATGATCGTTCTGTAACATCATTTTGTTGTAGAGTATGACGAACTGTCAAGTGTCTCACGATCCCTTCTGACTTGCATAGTTAATTAAACTCATCAGAACAGAACTTTAAGCTATTTTTTGTGCGAAGGTTTTTTATTTGTTTTCCCGTCTATTTTTCAATCATAGTTTTCCAAGACTTAAATGCGAAAAACACATCGCTTTTCTACATCAGGAAGAACGCCCAAACTTTTCTGGAAAAATCATTAGTAAAAGTTAGCATATAATTAGCTCTACCTCTCGAAGGAACTCTGGATGCCACCACATATCAGAATGAATATACTCCAATGTTCCCTTCATGTTATGGATTCCTCTAGTGAATCAGACTCTCTTTTGCTTACCAAAAATGTAGTGCTCACAGAAATTTAGTTTACAAATTCCTTGCCCATCAAGAAGTCCTCTTTTGCTTAATTCTATCATGTCATTCTCACTCATATGCTTTAGGCGCATATGCCAAAGTTTAGTAATATTATCATCTGATAAGGAAGAGGAAGCGACGGCTGCATCACTAGTAACAGTAGAACCCTGCAAAATATATAACCTGGCAGTCTTTCTCTAACCTTTCATCACAACGAGGGAACTTTTGAAAATCTTCAAAACCCTACTTTTAGCTGTGTATCTGTACCCTTTTGAATCAAGAGTACTCAAAGAAATTAAATTTCTCTTCAATTCTGGAACATGTCGCATTGCACTAAGTGTTCTAACAACTCTATCAAATATCTTAATTTTAATCGTTTGAACACCTGCAATTTTACATGAAGTATTATTTCCCATCAAAACAACACCTTCAGACACTGTTTCGTAAGTTGTAAAACAATCTCAATCGGGACTCATGTGGAAGGTGCAACCCTAATCAAGGATCCACTCCTCGCTTACTTTAGAATTGTTGATAGAAGTAACAAGAAGTTTACCATCACTGTAGTCTTCTACAATTTCAGCTTCACTGGAATTTTCTGGTCGTTTTCCTTTTTAATTCACAGCCTCCCTTTTGATCTTGTTTTGTAGCTTATAGCACTAATATTTAATGTGCCCTTTTTTCATGTAGAAGTTACAAGTTTTACCTTTGTTTGAAAACTTTGATCTACCCTTAGATTTACCGCGAGGATTCCGTTCCTATGTCCTTCCACGACCATCATCTGCATTCTGATTCTGTCTCCCACGAATAATGAGACCCTTTCCCTGAGAGTCAAGTTTAACCACAAAATGCTTCATCTCATCATACGAGTTAAAAGAATCATAAACCTCATCAACTGTGAGAGACTCGCGCTATATAAAATCGTGTCTCTAAAGGTTGGGTAAGATGGGGGCAACGAACAAAGTAGAATCAACCCTAGATCTTCCTTATCATACTGAACCTCCATGTCCTCCAAGTTTGAGAGAATTTATGATACGAGCCACAAAGGCCTTAGATGCGTACACGAAAGAAAGAGAAAATTAAGATTCACTTTCTTGTTTTCAAGAAAATCAAGAAATCGAATATTGGCCCAATTTTGCTGTTTGGAGCGATTTCAAGAATCAAGAAAATCAAGATTTCAAATCTTGGAAATCTTGGTCCAAGAAACTGAATCTTGCAGCCAAAGTGCCTTGGATCTCCATTACGAGCATCAACGAGCCAATTCGGTAGGAGATGAACTACAAGCCCAAGTTCTTGAAGGCAAGGCCCATAAGAAGATTCCAAGCCCAACCAAGAAGTCAAACCATACTTAGTTGAAAATCAGGCCAAATTGTTAAAGTGGCCCAAATTGTAAAAATTTTAAATGTTTAATTTAATTTTTAGACTTTAGGAGTATTATATGTAAAAATTCGGCCCAAGCAGCCCATTAAAATGACTTGGCCAAATTTCCCTCTTAAATTTGTTAATTAGGTTTTTTTAAAGTTTTCCTAATGAAATTAGGAAATAGTTATAAGGCCTATTTATAGGCATGGCCGGCCACCCTTGTTACACGCACATTAGAATTACATTGAAAAATTTTCAGATTTTAGCTAAGTAAAAATTCTCTTAGAGTTTTCTCCAAGAATTCTCTCTTGAGTATTTTTAGAAGTAGTTTTAACAATCTTTTTGATTGTGGGAGCCATCTTCAGCCTTCTTCTTGCCATTGTTCTTTATTGAAGGGAAGATTAGAGTCGTTTGAAGGGAGTTATGAAATCTTTATCAATTTCAAGGCTTCTTAGGACTTTATCTTTATTTTCTTGTTGTTCAGTCTCTTTTAAATTTCTGCTTGTGTCGATTTTTATTAGCTAATTTGTTTGCTATTCTTGTTGTGTTTCAGCCTTTCTAAAACTCCAAGATCTGATTCAGCACTTCCTTGGACATAAAGAAACGTTTTTTATTTCACAAAAGCACATCTTTTCTTACCGTCCAATCCCTAGAATTAGTTTCAATCGATTTCGTAATCTGTTTTAATTTATTTGTTGTTTTGTGTTCTTTGATAGATTCGGCTGATTGGAAGTTAATCTTGGGGCTTAATTCCGCGTTCTTGGTTTCCAAGATTGGCTATCTATAAGTGTTTTGATTCTTGGCTGTTCTTTATTGATTTGGGGATTTTTAGTTTCCAGATCTAATTGATTCTAATTAAGTTTTGATGTTTCGTTTTAGATCCAAACGTTTAGAGTTTTCGTAGGAGTTTCCCGTGACTTGACAACTCGATCTTGGTCCGCGCGTAGCCCTCTATCAATTTATTTAAACACTATTAAGTGTTCATGCACAGATGCACCTTCCTCCAAACGATGAGCATAAAGATGCTGCTTCATATATAACCTGCTGGTTAGAGTTTTCGACATACATATTTGTTCCAGCCTCTTCCATCATGCATTGGTGGTCATCTCCTTCATCACATCCTGTAAAAATTCATTAGACCAATGCAGATGTAATTGTGTTAACACTTTTCTATCCTTACGCTTATTTTCTTCATCCGTTAATGTCGAAGGCATCTTATCTATCCCTAGTAGGGCATCTTCCAGATCCATCTGCGCAAGAACTGCTTGCATTTTAATCTGCTACAACACAAATCTGGTGATGCGATCCATCAGTAAAATTTCATACTTTAAAGACGCCATTACCGTGATTGAGATGAACAACTCGAAAGCTCTGATACCAATTTGTAAAAAACTAGAATGTCGGTAATGATAATATATCACAAAGAAAAGAGAAATAAAAAATAAAGAACACGTAGATTTTTACGTGGAAACCCTTTCGAAAAAAAACAACCATGGGCAGAGGAGAATAAAATTTACTATGTCAAATTCAAATAATTACAATAGGAGTAGACTATGTCTATTTATAGGCTTGTAAAACTATATTCTAATAGGAGTGTAGTAAGATTGAAACACCTTATTCTAATCAATATCATATAGATGGAGTTTAATAAGGTTAAAAAACCTTATTCTAAAATAAAATAAAAAAAGTGTAGTTTTATATGGATTTTACTTTAATTTTATTTTACCACTGTATTTTATTTAAAAAAGAATTTTGGTCACTTAATTCGAACACATGGGCTAACCATGAGCATAGAATTTTGCTTGCGAATTGGTATAATACATGCTTTAGTTGTTTTCTTTAAAAATCAGTAAGTTGAGTTAATTTTTATATGAGGTTACTAAGTAATGATTTGTTTACATTCACTGTGTTTGATTTCTTTGTAGATCATCAGAAGTCGTTGTCGGTTAGAAGTCAAGTTAGAGCTCACACTATCCGTTAAGCGAATCGATAGAATTTTGACCATTTTGGGATAGGATATAAGTGGCATGTAGTAGGTGCTTTAATTTCATGTGTATATATTCAAGTTGTGGTATGGTTTGGCTATGTGTATAATGATGTGGTATTTTTCTAAGTTGGTGCTTTTGTTAATTAAGTATGTGCATATTTAAGGTTGTTTTGGTCATGTTTTGTATGTTTTGTTTTGGTATGTGATATGGTGAAATGGTTCAAATATTAGGAATTTGTTTTCTGAATGGATGGTTGTTAAATGTGAAATTGAATATGCTTGAATTGAGGTGCCAAATGTGGCATATTGGTTAGGCACTTAGGGTGTATGAGATAGATGTTGTTTTAGGTATATTTTGATGACTATTGAACAGGTTTGAGTAATGGTTTAATATTGCTTGTGGCCTAAGTGAAATTGAATGAGGTAACCTATGGAGAAAGTGTCATTTAGGAGCACACAGGCAGATAGACGATCGTGTTCCATACACGGGTATATGGCACAGTTGTGTGGTCTATGTGATTTACTTTTCAATTGGCACACACAACATCAGTTAGTTACATAATTTTGAGGCATGGTCATGTGTCTTCTCCCACACGTCTTTAGTCCCTACACATGATTTGTCAACACTGCCATGTTCTATAGCTTCACATGGCATCAAGTTATCACATGGCCTGGTCACACGGTCGTGTGACCCCTGTTTTGCATTTTTACCTCACTTTTCTCAAATGTTTCTAATGAGTTCTTGCTTTGTTTTAAATTGTTTGATAGCTTTGGTAAGTACAATTCAACACCGCCAGGATATGAATGAGATGATATTGATTATATGTTTGATAAATAACAATTGTATGAGAATGTATTGCATCGATATAACATTATTTTGTTATGTATTGTATAGTAGCTTCCTGTAGCCCTAATCTGATAATGGAGGCAAGTGAGGGGTGTTACATTTAATGGTATCAGAGTTATGGTTTAGTCAGTTTTCAGGATGAATGTAACCTGTATCAAGTCTAGAAATACATACTACCTTATAACCTGTGATAGTGTGATGTCTCCTGACTTCATTTGATTCTTTTTCATATAAATAAAAGATGTCATTTGAATCCAACTGAGCTAATTTCGATGAATTCAAGGGTAATGTTTTGACCTTGGTGCTTGAGGCTACTTAGAGTGTGCCCATTTCTAAGTGCCAAGAAAGTGAGGCCCGTGGAGCCTTCTTCCATATGATGTCGAAATGGTTTATTGATTTTATGCAAGCAAATCCAATATCTTAGGAACCTCCACCCCCTCCTATACATCAAGTGATACCCATATTCCCCAAGGTTTGGATTAGGTACGAGTTCATAAGCCTCATATTGATAAAATTTTTAAATATGAGGCTGAGGAATTCTGTGGTAAAGTTGAAAATGATCCAGAAAAGGCTGAGTACTGGTTAGAAAATACCTTGAGGGTATTGGATAAATTATTGTGTTCACCTGAAGACTGTCTAAGGTGTGTTGTGTCGTTGCTCAAAGAAAAAGCATATCATTGGTGGATAACATTAATTATAGTAGTACCGAAAGACCATTTGAGTTGGAAATTCTTTTAGACTAAATTTCAAAAGAAATATATCAATCAGAGATATCTAGAAAAGAAATTCAGAAATATCTAAAGTAGGGCCATAGGAAAATAGTTGAATATAAGAGGGAATTTATTCAACTTAGCAAATATGCCCGTGAATTAATTCTATAAAAGGCAATCATGTGTACTAGATTTGATGAGGGTTTCAATAAAGAAATTCAGTTGCTTATGGGGGCAATCGAACTGGAAGAATCCGTTGTTCTAGTTGATAGATCTTAGAAGATGGAAGGCATTAGTAAAGTGAAGAAAAATATTAATTTTGAGACTTGTGACACTAGGAAACAGAATTTCGGTAAATCTTTTTCCTCTCCCTCGAAGACAATAAAAGAATCTCACAGTTTATTTTCAATTCCGTCTGGATTTTCTGGGAGAGATCAAGGAAAGAAAAGTAACTCGAATCCTCAAGCCACCTCTGTAACTAGTGTCAAAAGTGTTCAAATTGCAAACAAGCCTGAACGTAACCAATGCAATAGGAACATTTCAAAGAGTGTCAGTTGGAAGGAATATATTGTTTCGGATGTGGCTTGCTAGATCATTTCCTTAGAGATTGCCCTAAAAGATCTGATCGAAATAAAGTTCAAAATTTACAATCAAGGGTTACTCCTTCGAGAGGAAGACAACCAAGAAATAGTGGAAATGCCGGAGTCACTAGAAGTGGAATGACAGACACTGTATTTCAATCTGAGGCATGAGCTCCTGCTATGGATTATGCAATTTGAGCTCTCAAGGATGCTTCAACACTTGATGTTATCGTTGGTACATTTTCTCTCTTTGTTGTTACTGTTTATGCTTTGACTGACCTGGGGCCAACTCATTCGTATATTTGCATTGCATTAGTAATTGATAAGAAAATACCAATAGAGTCAACTGGATATGTGGTCCAAGTAACTAATCCACTAGGTTAGTGTGTTTTAGTTGATAAGATTTGCAAGAATTGTCCACTGAGAATTCAGGATTGTGACTTTCCGCTTGATTTGATGCTTTTGCCCTTTAATGATTTTGACATCATTCTTGGCATGGACTGGTTGACCTTGCATGATGCGTTTGTAAATTGTAGGCAAAAATATATTGTTTTGAAATGTCAAAATGGTGAGTTAGCAATGTGGAAACAAATAGATTTGACAATCCCACCAACATTATTTCTGCTTTATCAGCTTAGAAGCTTGTCAAAAAAGGGTGCGAGGCATATTTAGCGTATATCCTTGATACCAAAGCTTCAGAATCAAAAATTAAACTAGCTTCAACTGTATGTGAATTTGTTGATGTATTCCTAGAAAAGGTGACAGGGTTACCACCAATCAGAGAGGTTGAATTTATTACCGAATTAGCAATGGGAACTTATTTGATATTAATTGATCCCTATAGAATGGTTTCAACTAAATTAAAAGAACTTAAACCACAGTTGCAAGAATTGTCAAATAGAGGGTTTTTTCGATTGAGCGTATCTTATTGGGGTGTGCCAATATTGTTTGTAAAGAAAAAGGAAGGGTCGATGAGACTGTGTATTGATTGCATGTAGTTGAATAAAGTCACGATTAAGAGAAAATATCCTTTACCCTGTATTGATGATTTGTTTGATTAGTTGAAAGGTGCAACAGTGTTTTTAAAAATCGATCTTCATTTCAGATATTATCAGCTCAGGGTTAAAGAGACAGATGCACCGAAAATAGCTTTTCGAACCAAGTACGAACATTATGAATTTTTAGTTTTGTCATTTGGTTTAACAAGTGTTCCATTTGTATTTATGAATCCAATGAATAGAATATTTCTGTTGTATTTAAACAAGTTCATTGTTGTTTTCATCGATGACATATTGATTAATTCGAGAAGTGAGAATGAGCATGCCCAACATTTGAGTAAAGTATTGCAAACATTGCCCAAGAAATAGTTGTATGAAAAATTTAACAAATGTGACTTTTGGCTTTGTGAAGTCAGGTTTTTAGGTCATGTGGTATCAGCAGATGGTATACAAGTTGATCCTAGTAAGATTTCAACTATACTGAGATGGAAACTTCCAAGAAATATCACCGAAGTAAGAAGTTTTCGATAATTACAGATGTTTTGTTAAGGGTTTTTCGATAATTGTGTTGCCAATGATGAGATTGTTGCAAAACGACATTAAATTTGTTTGGACTGATAAATGTCAACAAATTTTTGAGCAGTTGAAAACAATGTTAACTGAAGCTCCCGTTTTAACTCAACCAGAATCCGGGAAAGAATTTGTAGTATATAGTGATGTTTCACTCAGTGGTCTGGGTTGTGTTTTGATGTAGAAAGGTAAAGTTGTGGCTTATGCTTCCCAATAGTTGAAACTGCATGAGAAAATTATCCAATGCTTGATCTAGAACTTGCAACTATTGTGTTTGCCTAAAAATTTGGCGACATTATTTGTACGGAGAAAAATGTCATATTCTTACCGACCATAAAAGCTTGAAATACTTGATGTCCCAAAAACAACTGAATTTGCGACAACATAGATGGTTGGAGTTGTTGAATGCCTATGATTTGATCATTGACTATCACTTGGGGAAAGCTAATATTTTTTTATATTCTTTGAGTCGAAAACCGTTATTTGCTTTAAGATCCATGAACACTCATTTGATGCTTGAAAATGATGATTCGATTTTGGCTGAGTTAAAGGCTAAATTGATATTTTTGCAACAAATTCATGAAACACAGGAAAATGATGCTAAATTGAATGCTAATTGGGAATAGGTCGAAAAAATACAAGATACAAAATTTCCAATGAGTTCTGAAGGTAGTCTATATTTTTTAAATAGATTATGTGTACCAAAGAATTCTGAAGTTAAATGAGAGATTTTACGGGAAGCTCATTGAAGTGCTTACTCGATTCACCTTGGTAGTAACAAAATGTACAACAACCTGAAACAAATGTACTGATGGCTAGTATGAAACGTGATATTTCAAAATTTTTGGCTAAATGTTTGAAATGTCAGCAAGCGAAGGCCGATCATTAGGTTTCGTTAGGGTTACTACAGCCTGTTATGATCCTGGAGTCAAAATGGTAACGAGTCACCATGGATTTTGTGTCAGCATTGCCATTGTTGCCAAGAAAGAAAGATGCGATCTAGGTTGTTGTTAATTGATTGACTAAATTTGCACATGTCATTACTGTACGCACAAATTTTTCACTCGAGAAATTAACATAACTGTATGTCTTAGAGATCGTCAGATTGCATGGAGTACCGTTGTCAATTATTTCTGACCATGATCCGAGATTGACCTCTAGATTTTAGGAGAAGTTACACGATGCTTTGTGTCCTAAATTGACTTTTGTACAAAATTTCATCCATAGATTGATGACCATTCTGAAAGAGTGATTCAAATACTTAAGGATATGCTCTATTGTTGCATTCTTGAATTTGAAGGTAACTGGGGAAAATTTCTTCTGTTAGTTGAATTTGCTTATAGCACAAGTTCCTGGGTGAGTATTAAATGGCCACATATAAATCTTTGCATGGTCAAAAGTATAGAACTCCATTTTACTGGACTAAATTGAGTGATAAAAAGCTTTTGGATACCGACTTGATCCGTGAAATCGAAGAAAAAGTTAAGGTTATATGAGATTGTTTGAAAGCTACTTCTATTCGTAAAAAATCGTATGTGAATTTAAAAAGAAAAGACATCAAGTTTCAAGTGGGCGATAAAGTGTTCCTGAAAGTATTTCCCAAGAAGAAAGTTCTCCGTTTCGACCAAAAAGGGAAACTCAATCCGCGATTCATCGGTCCATATGACATTTTTGAGAGAATAGGGTCGATAGTTTATCGTTTGGCTTTGCCGTTAGAATTTTAAAAGATTTACAATGTTTTTCAAGTGTCGATGTTGAGACGATATAGATCTGATCCCTCCCACATGATCTCTTCGATTAAAGTAGAACTACAGTCTGATATGACATACAGTGAAGAACCGATTAAAATTATGGCTCGGGAAATCAGAGAATTGATAAAAAAACGTATAGATTTAGTAAAATTTCTTTGGCAATGACACGGGGTCGAGTAAGCGACTTGGGAATCAAAAGAAGATATTAAATCACAGTACCCGAACCTTTTCTCTAGTAAGATTTTCAGGGACAAAAATTCCTTTTGGTAGGGAGAGAGTTGTAACAGCTTGTTTTTTAGTGCTGTCGAAAAAAGTGGTTTTAGGACCACAATTTCAACTAGTGAGTTAGTAAATATTATTTATTTAATATTTACGAGTCTATTGTAGTGTCGTATTAAAGTTTGGTTCAGTAATTTTGATGTTTGGTTGGTTAATTAGGTAAAAATGATTAAATTGTAGAAGTCAAAACAGTTAATCACTATTAATTGAAAGGTGCTAAATGACTATAGAAGCATGATTGTATGGCCTTGTAAAGTAATGTTAAGTTCAATTTTGAGCTTAAATGATTCCACTAATTACTTTAGTTATTGATTAATTTGTAATCAATTGGTTTCTACTTAGCTCAATTTACATTAAGTGAATCCTATGCCTTGATAATTTATTTTTCGTTCCAAATCGATGATTTAATGTTGTTTTAAGTCATGATGCAAGACAAGCACATTTAGATGTTCGAATGGACTCAATTAGGAATCCAATTCCCACGAATGGAGCTGATGGATAGGGCTGGGCATATGCTAATTTTTGAAATTAAAGTTGACGTAGTCAAAATGCAAATTCGAAGTAACCAAATCAACCACAAAAGACCTTGACAGCAAGAGCAAGATTTAGACCAATGTGGAGGTGCATTAGGCCGACATTGTGCGACCGGTCGGCAAGGGAATCAAATTTAATTCTGATTCGAATTCCCCTCTTTCCAGCTATGACCGATCCTAGTATACAATAGACAAACCAACTCAGCCTTGAGAAGTTAAATTGGAGTGAAAGTCTAATTGGTTTGAGCTAATTTTATGCGATAGGATGAGCAAAAATCAAGGAGGAGATCAGATTTTTTCTATTTTTGAGGCCGCTTTTATTCCATTAAAAAGGGAGAAGAACTAGTAGGAGAAAAAGTGAAAAATGAAGAAGAGAGAAAAATTGAGAGAAAGGGTCGAAGAAATCAGCAAGCATAGCACCCCCAATCAAGTTAGCAAGTGCCAATCAAGGAGCTGAAAATTTGTCCAAGAGTTCAGCGACTTTGAGAGGAGGGAAGCTCGTCGACTAGAGCAATATTGCTAAACGAGATTGATTCTAATTCCACTATGTTTTTAATTAATTCTTGTTTAGTTATGGTTGCTATGAGGGGCTAAATTTCTTATGCTTAGTTAGGCACTTATGAAGCCAAATGCAAGTTGAATTAAAGACTCACTTTATTTTGAATTAAAATTCGATAATCCGTAGTTGATTATTTTTCAAAGAGTTTTTCTAAATCAAATTAGATTGATCACCTAGTTAATTTAGGGATTCTCCTATCGCCATCTAAGTTAAATTTTAGAAATCGAATTTCTTAAAGAATACTTAGAATCGGTGAAAACTAATTAGCTAGTCACTAATTAGAACAACTATGGATTAATTACATGGAAGCCACTGGGGGATTTTCTATGGTTAATGCTAGGTGAAACCTCTCTAGTACCTAACGCATCTTTAATCGATCACACCAAGGGCTGATTAAGGGTAGTTTCAGTTGAGAACGTTTCATAATTAGATTAAAATCAGTAGAGGTAGGGAGTCACTTCGTAAGTGATTTTACAGCTTAGCTATCGAATAGATTTTCTAGAATAAGTTTGAGTCACGATTACTTGTGTTTGGTGGATTAAGGAGTCGATAACTAAGCATCCTTTTATCCATTTGATTCTCAAATTCAAGCGTTTTCGATTTAAACTACTTATGTTCATCATTTTCTTTACCAAGCAACATTCAAGCAAACCCCCCCATACGTGTACGTGTGTGTGGTTTGCATTTAATTTTATTTCAAACTTTCTTTCAAATAGGTTTAACACAAGCTTCCTCGTGGGATTGACACCTTATTTGCCCTATATTACTAGTTAATATTGGTCGAGTAGTGGATTTAATTTGGTGGACGTAACGACATCTCACCAAGTAATTATACTATTAGTAATTATAGTAGACAGTTAAAGGCAAAGGTTTAATGAAATTTAAAGGATTCAGTAAAGGTTAATTTGGAATTTGGTAATTAAATAAATGCTTAACATAATCAAGTAACCAAAAATTATCATCTTTTTCATTCCACCATATTTTGACCAAAATTCCATTGCTAGAAAAGCTTGGAGTGTTCAGTTCATGTTCTAGCTTGCATGTAAGTGAAAATTTACTTTGTTTTTAGTAAATTTTATGTTTTTGTGATCGTTGTAGCTTAATCTAGCTAACCTGAGGATTATTTTGTGAAACTGTTAAAAGTTTTAGGATTTTCTATTAATGAATTTTTCTTGAGGTGGGTTGATATATTTATGAGTTTGGTTGTCTAATAAGATTATTTTGTAAAGTAATTTTAATTAGTTTTATGCTTAAGGACTAAGTTGTTAAAATATTAAATATAACAAGGAATTCTTGTGAAATGTAGTCAATTAGGGGCTATTAAAGGATTATAATAAATTCGGCATTAAGGTTTTTGGTCTAATTGTGAAAAATATGTAAGTTTCGATTTAGGGACTAAATTGTATAAAAGATAAAAGTTTAGGGTAATTTTTTTAAAATGAAATTAAAGGGATTTTATGTATCTAATAAGTATCATAAAGTGTTATATATTGATAGTTTAAACTAATTATTATTTAGATCAAGAAACAAATCAACTAGACAATAATCGTGGAAAATGAAAGATAGTGGAGTAGTCGTTGGTGTTGCGTTCATTGTCGTTTTTTGTTAGGTAAGTTATTATAGTCTATAAATTAACTTAATTGTGGTCTTTGTGAATTAATGACTTGTGTATGTTGGTGAATGATTTATATCTTTTATAAATCGTAAACTTTATATGGATCAAAATGCAATGATATTGTATTTGAGGTATGTGATTGAAAATGAGAAATATGTGGATGATATCATGTGAATGTGATAATGGTTAAGTAATTATTTGATATGGTTATGAAATAAGACCTGTATGAACTTTGTGAATGCCTAGGATACAAATGACATGTCATTAGAGTTATTACTGTTTTGGGTGTTGGTCTTGGATGTCTTACAAGGGCTAAGATCCTACATTTGTTGCGGATTCTTCACAACTTGTGTGAGCGACATCGTGTAGTATATCATCCAATCCAATAGCTCGTGTAAGCAAACCCATTTCACAACTTTTGTAAGCATTTAAAGTCACAACTCGTGTGGGCATTTATAGTCACAACTCGTGTGAGCATTTTTCCCGCGTATCCAACGTTATTTCACTATGGTTCATCGGGTGAAAACTAGACATATATAAAAGGGTTAACTGTTATGGAAAATGGTTATATGATGTAATAATTGGGACATGAAATGGTAAATTGTTAAATGTGAAAGATGATCTAATGGTGATTACTTGTGTATGATTATTAAGTTCGAATAGATTATACATTCATTTATGAAAGTACTAACTTGTAAGATTTGTGATTTGCATAGGCTAACCATGAGTAGACTTTTGCTTGTGAGTTAGTATAGTACATGCTTTAGTTGTTTTCCTTAAAAATCAATAAGTTGAGTTAATTTTTATACGAGCTTACTAAACAATGGTTTGCTTACATTCATTGTGTTTGATTTCTTTGTAGATCATCGGAACTCACTGTTGGTTGGAAGTCAAGTTGGAGCTCACACTATTCGTTAAACGACTCGATAGAATTTTGACCCTTTTGGGATAGGTTGTAACAACCCAATTTTAGTTAAATCAGAATAGTAGTTTTAGAAACACAAATTCAAGGTCAGAAAATTATTTTAATATTATTTTTGGTGTTTATAGTATGTGATTATATTTGTGTGAAAATTTCGTGAGCTAATTTTATCGTTTAATTGCTCAATTTGAGAAAAAGGACTTAAGCGCGTAAAATGCAAAAGTTGCATAGTTAAAGGTATTAAATAGCTATGGAATATTCATTAAGGTCCTTATGTAGTAATTAGACCATTATAAAAGTGGGTGGACATTCATGTGCATGGTTAGTGGAATTTTAATGGTTTAATATCAAGGATAAAAAGGTTAACTAGTAAATAATCTAAAATAAATAACATAAAAATTTAAAGTCATCATCTTTCTTAAGTTTGTTCCACCGAAAATTAAAAGGGAGAAAGCCATAGTTGAAGGCCTAGGTTCGGCCAAAGCATTTTTGTCTATTAAGGTATGATTTTTATCCCGTTTTTAATGATTTTTACGTTTTTGAGATCGTTGCTGTAAATGGCTCAATTAGCCCGGGCCCACATAAACAAAAAAATATAAAACCAAATAATTTCTAATTAATGTCCAAATCACAAAAAAAATCAATACCAGGCCCAAACTATTAACCCAACACATCCCAAACCCAACTAAACCTAAAACCCTAGCCCAACAAAACAACCCAAAACACTTTCAAAAAAAAAAACTAAAAAACCTAGCCGCCGCCGCACCTCTTGCCTTCACCCACGCCAGTCGTGCATGCCGCCACGTTTATGTAAAACGGACTAGGAGAGTCCAATACCAACACAAATAGAATGTAAAAGTAGAAAAATAGGAAAATTTCGAGCTATAAAATGCCCCGATTCTATGTATTTTGGTGGGGAAAATAAAAAGAAAAAAACAAGAAAATCAAATCAAGATTGGTTTTATATCAAGGTAGTTGTTTTTATTTCTTTTTGTTTCATTATTTATTTATTTATTTACTTTGTTTTAAAGAAAACAAAAATAAAAAAGGGTTAAAAATCGTACCTTTATGGTGGAAGAGGTGCCAATTCCGGTGAAAATTGGCTTTTCAGGGGTTCGGGGGTTGAAAAATAGGAAAAAATAGTGACTTTTCATTTTCCAGCCACCGTGGGCGACAGCACCGTCGCTAGCGACCGGCGGCCGTTGCGATGGTCCGGCGACTGGAGTTCGGCCGGCCTTGGGGGCTGTTGCAGAGAGAAAAAGGGAAGGTTATTCAGTTTTTGGGGAAAAGGGGTTTAAAATGATTTTTTTTATTAAAAATTTTGACTTTTATAAGCCTTGTTAAACGGCGTCGTTTTGGGGCTGATTCCCATAGCCCAAAACGGCATCATTTCACTTTTAACCCGCGCATTGACCCGACCCATAGCTAGGATCCGCGTGTTTCTTAAAAATGGACTATTTACGCGCGCGGTCCCTCCGCTTTTGCGATGGTTTGCAATTTGGTCATTTTTCCTTCTTTTTCGTTTCTTTTAATTTAACCCCGTAATTTTATCCCTATTTCATTTTAGTCCCGCATGAAGCTGTGTGTTTAGGGAGTTTGAGATTATTTCCCAATTGGTCCCCTTCTTTTGCATGCATTCCATTTGGGTCCCTATTCCCAATTCCTTTTTTTTTATTTTTTTTATTTACGATTTGTGTCCTTAATTTTGTTTTGATTCGTATTTAAACCTGATTTGTTTGGTTTTATTGTTTGTTTATATTTTTTATATATATACTTAGACTTAATAATAATAATAATAACATTAATACGCTTATTTATTTGCTCATTCCTTGTTTAGTTTTTTTTAATATTTAGATTCAATATTATTTATATTCAACTTATTAATTTATCATTCTTTTATTTTAAAATATTTAATATTATCTTACATATCTGTTCATTATTTTTACTTTTAAAATATTTTAAATTTAATATTATATGTATATCTATTTATCTTCAAATTTGGTATTATTTCAAATTGTTCGATTTTTTTTTCTTTTCAATCTTTAGTCAAATTTCTATTAATGATTCATTTTTTACTTATGTTCTCATTATTTCCTTTATTTTTTCTTAGTATTTCAAAATGGTTTTACGGTGTATTCTCTTTTATATATTTTTTATATACATACTCTTTATTATTTCATTTTATCTATTATTTATTCATTTACTTGTTATTTATTATACGTATGTCCTTTTTAAAATATAATTGTTCATGATCTCTTATTTAAGCAAAAGTTTACTATTATCATCATTATATTATTTTAATCCTCCTTTGTTATTTATTTATTCCTTTTTTTTGATTCTTTCATGTCACATTTGTTTATTGTTATCATGCATCTTCCACTTTCTTTATTATTATTTTTTATTGATTAATTAACATTAGATTTAATCGATTATTGCCATTGCTTATTTGTTGTCTCATTATTATAGATATATTGTCATTTCGCCTATTCGTGTTATCATTCCATTGCGTCTTATTCGCTTGAAAATTACGTTTAATATCATTTAAGTTTTGAAATCATTTTATTCAAAAGCTTTCAAGATAACGCAATACTCGGTATTTGGGGTCTGCGAGAAGATTGTGCCCTAACTTATTGGGTTCCAATTTTCCTCGTTGAATCTAAGTAATCGAGTATCCCTTTTTAATCAAAACATATAAATAAAAAGCTCATTCTCGGGGATTCGATACGTTGTGTCCTAACTCATTGGATATGACATTTTGTTTTCTCGAGACGATGATTTTTTTTAAAAAAATAAAGGCAATATTCTATGTTTAGAATTTTGAGAAATTGTGCCCTAACTTACTGGGTTTCGATTTTTCATCTGACTTAAACATTTGAATATCCTTTTCAAACTTTACTGCATGTGTTTTAAGAATCAAAGGCAAACTTATTCTCGAGGGTTCAACTGTCCTAACTTACGGGATATGGCATATTGTTATCGCAGGACGAGTGGGCCTTTACTGCATTTCAATTTAATTCAAGCGTTTTAAAATTAACATTAATAAAAAAGGTATCGTATTTTAAAATCTTTTCAAATTTTTAACTTTCGACATTAAGACATTAAGTAACCAACTAGGTACTAATTTTGGGCTTATCGAGGGTGCTAATCCTTCCTCGCACGTAATTGACTCCCGATCCGTTCTCTGGATTTTGTAGACCGAAAATTATCATTTTAGTAAATTTAACCTTTTATTAAAATGATTAAATTATGAGGTGATCCGATCACACCTAAATAAAAAGGATTGGTGGCGACCCTATTTTCATTTTTTTAAAGTCGACACTCGTTTTTCAA